>NW_026777001.1:0-79715 GCF_030936135.1 Gavia stellata
TGGTTCGTTTGAGAGGTTACCAGTGGGAGATGAGGACCAGCAAGAGCTTTCAGGGCTGGCACCTTTAGTGTAGGAGCAATCGCTGGACGTTCGCAATTTCGGTGTTGAATTTCAGGCAGATTGAGCAGGAGAGGCTGTGTACGTTGGAAGTTTTAGTAGGCTAAACAAGTTCAGAGCCCAAGTGTTTGTGGTTCGTTTGAGAGGTTACCAGTGGGAGATGAGGACCAGCAAGAGCTTTCAGGGCTGGCACCTTTAGTGTAGGAGCAATCGCTGGACGTTCGCAATTTCGGTGTTGAATTTTGGCCAGATTGAGCAGGAGAGGCTGTGTACGTTGGAAGTTTTCGTAGGCTAAACAAGTTCAGAGCCCAAGTGTTTGTGGTTCGTTTGAGAGGTTACCAGTGGGAGATGAGGACCAGCAAGAGCTTTCAGGGCTGGCACCTTTAGTGTAGGAGCAATCGCTGGACGTTCGCAATTTCGGTGTTGAGCTCTTTACAGATTGAGCAGGAGAGGCTGTGTACGTTGGAAGTTTTCGTAGGCTAAACAAGTTCAGAGCCCAAGTGTTTGTGGTTCGTTTGAGAGGTTACCAGTGGGAGATGAGGACCAGCAAGAGCTTTCAGGGCTGGCACCTTTAGTGTAGGAGCAATCGCTGGACGTTCGCAATTTCGGTGTTGAATTTCAGGCAGATTGAGCAGGAGAGGCTGTGTACGTTGGAAGTTTTCGTAGGCTAAACAAGTTCAGAGCCCAAGTGTTTGTGGTTCGTTTGAGAGGTTACCAGTGGGAGATGAGGACCAGCAAGAGCTTTCAGGGCTGGCACCTTTAGTGTAGGAGCAATCGCTGGACGTTCACAATTTCGGTGTTGAATTTTGGCCAGATTGAGCAGGAGAGGCTGTGTACGTTGGAAGTTTTCGTAGGCTAAACAAGATCAGAGCCCAAGTGTTTGTGGTTCGTTTGAGAGGTTACCAGTGGGAGATGAGGACCAGCAAGAGCTTTCAGGGCTGGCACCTTTAGTGTAGGAGCAATCCCTGGACGTTCACAATTTCGGTGTTGGATTTCAGGCAGATTGGGCAGGAGAGGCTGTGTACGTTGGAAGTTTTCGTAGGCTAAACAAGTTCAGAGCCCAAGTGTTTGTGGTTCGTTTGAGAGGTTACCAGTGGGAGATGAGGACCAGCAAGAGCTTTCAGGGCTGGCACCTTTAGTGTAGGAGCAATCGCTGGACGTTCGCAATTTCGGTGTTGAATTTCAGGCAGATTGAGCAGGAGAGGCTGTGTACGTTGGAAGTTTTCGTAGGCTAAACAAGTTCAGAGCCCAAGTGTTTGTGGTTCGTTTGAGAGGTTACCAGTGGGAGATGAGGACCAGCAAGAGCTTTCAGGGCTGGCACCTTTAGTGTAGGAGCAATCGCTGGACGTTCACAATTTCGGTGTTGAATTTCAGGCAGATTGAGCAGGAGAGGCTGTGTACGTTGGAAGTTTTCGTAGGCTAAACAAGTTCAGAGCCCAAGTGTTTGTGGTTCGTTTGAGAGGTTCCCAGTGGGAGATGAGGACCAGCAAGAGCTTTCAGGGCTGGCACCTTTAGTGTAGGAGCAATCGCTGGACGTTCACAATTTCGGTGTTGAATTTTGGCCAGATTGAGCAGGAGAGGCTGTGTACGTTGGAAGTTTTCGTAGGCTAAACAAGATCAGAGCCCAAGTGTTTGTGGTTCGTTTGAGAGGTTACCAGTGGGAGATGAGGACCAGCAAGAGCTTTCAGGGCTGGCACCTTTAGTGTAGGAGCAATCGCCGGACGTTCGCAATTTTGGTGTTCAGCTCTTTACAGATTGAGCAGGAGAGGCTGTGTACGTTGGAAGTTTTCGTAGGCTAAACAAGTTCAGAGCCCAAGTGTTTGTGGTTCGTTTGAGAGGTTACCAGTGGGAGATGAGGACCAGCAAGAGCTTTCAGGGCTGGCACCTTTAGTGTAGGAGCAATCGCCGGACGTTCGCAATTTCGGTGTTGAATTTCAGGCAGATTGAGCAGGAGAGGCTGTGTACGTTGGAAGTTTTCGTAGGCTAAACAAGTTCAGAGCCCAAGTGTTTGTGGTTCGTTTGAGAGGTTCCCAGTGGGAGATGAGGACCAGCAAGAGCTTTCAGGGCTGGCACCTTTAGTGTAGGAGCAATCGCTGGACGTTCGCAATTTCGGTGTTGAGCTCTGGCCAGATTGAGCAGGAGAGGCTGTGTACGTTTTAAGTTTTACTAGGCTAAACAAGTTCAGAGCCCAAGTGTTTGTGGTTCGTTTGAGAGGTTACCAGTGGGAGATGAGGACCAGCAAGAGCTTTCAGGGCTGGCACCTTTAGTGTAGGAGCAATCGCTGGACGTTCACAATTTCGGTGTTGAATTTCAGGCAGATTGGGCAGGAGAGGCTGTGTACGTTGGAAGTTTTCGTAGGCTAAACAAGTTCAGAGCCCAAGTGTTTGTGGTTCGTTTGAGAGGTTCCCAGTGGAGATGAGGACCAGCAAGAGCTTTCAGGGCTGGCACCTTTAGTGTAGGAGCAATCGCTGGACGTTCACAATTTCGGTGTTGAATTTTGGCCAGATTGAGCAGGAGAGGCTGTGTACGTTGGAAGTTTTCGTAAGCTAAACAAGATCAGAGCCCAAGTGTTTGTGGTTCGTTTGAGAGGTTACCAGTGGGAGATGAGGACCAGCAAGAGCTTTCAGGGCTGGCACCTTTAGTGTAGGAGCAATCGCCGGACGTTCGCAATTTTGGTGTTCAGCTCTTTACAGATTGAGCAGGAGAGGCTGTGTACGTTGGAAGTTTTCGTAGGCTAAACAAGTTCAGAGCCCAAGTGTTTGTGGTTCGTTTGAGAGGTTACCAGTGGGAGATGAGGACCAGCAAGAGCTTTCAGGGCTGGCACCTTTAGTGTAGGAGCAATCGCCGGACGTTCGCAATTTCGGTGTTGAATTTCAGGCAGATTGAGCAGGAGAGGCTGTGTACGTTGGAAGTTTTCGTAGGCTAAACAAGTTCAGAGCCCAAGTGTTTGTGGTTCGTTTGAGAGGTTACCAGTGGGAGATGAGGACCAGCAAGAGCTTTCAGGGCTGGCACCTTTAGTGTAGGAGCAATCGCTGGACGTTCGCAATTTCGGTGTTGAGCTCTGGCCAGATTGAGCAGCAGAGGCTGTGTACGTTGGAAGTTTTCGTAGGCTAAACAAGTTCAGAGCCCAAGTGTTTGTGGTTCGTTTGAGAGGTTACCAGTGGGAGATGAGGACCAGCAAGAGCTTTCAGGGCTGGCACCTTTAGTGTAGGAGCAATCGCTGGACGTTCGCAATTTCGGTGTTGGATTTCAGGCAGATTGAGCAGGAGAGGCTGTGTACGTTGGAAGTTTTCGTAGGCTAAACAAGTTCAGAGCCCAAGTGTTTGTGGTTCGTTTGAGAGGTTACCAGTGGGAGATGAGGACCAGCAAGAGCTTTCAGGGCTGGCACCTTTAGTGTAGGAGCAATCGCTGGACGTTCGCAATTTCGGTGTTGAATTTCAGGCAGATTGAGCAGGAGAGGCTGTGTACGTTGGAAGTTTTCGTAGGCTAAACAAGTTCAGAGCCCAAGTGTTTGTGGTTCGTTTGAGAGGTTACCAGTGGGAGATGAGGACCAGCAAGAGCTTTCAGGGCTGGCACCTTTAGTGTAGGAGCAATCGCTGGACGTTCACAATTTCGGTGTTGAATTTCAGGCAGATTGAGCAGGAGAGGCTGTGTACGTTGGAAGTTTTCGTAGGCTAAACAAGTTCAGAGCCCAAGTGTTTGTGGTTCGTTTGAGAGGTTACCAGTGGGAGATGAGGACCAGCAAGAGCTTTCAGGGCTGGCACCTTTAGTGTAGGAGCAATCGCTGGACGTTCACAATTTCGGTGTTGAATTTTGGCCAGATTGAGCAGGAGAGGCTGTGTACGTTGGAAGTTTTCGTAGGCTAAACAAGATCAGAGCCCAAGTGTTTGTGGTTCGTTTGAGAGGTTACCAGTGGGAGATGAGGACCAGCAAGAGCTTTCAGGGCTGGCACCTTTAGTGTAGGAGCAATCGCCGGACGTTCGCAATTTTGGTGTTCAGCTCTTTACAGATTGAGCAGGAGAGGCTGTGTACGTTGGAAGTTTTCGTAGGCTAAACAAGTTCAGAGCCCAAGTGTTTGTGGTTCGTTTGAGAGGTTACCAGTGGGAGATGAGGACCAGCAAGAGCTTTCAGGGCTGGCACCTTTAGTGTAGGAGCAATCGCTGGACGTTCGCAATTTCGGTGTTGAATTTCAGGCAGATTGAGCAGGAGAGGCTGTGTACGTTGGAAGTTTTCGTAGGCTAAACAAGTTCAGAGCCCAAGTGTTTGTGGTTCGTTTGAGAGGTTACCAGTGGGAGATGAGGACCAGCAAGAGCTTTCAGGGCTGGCACCTTTAGTGTAGGAGCAATCGCTGGACGTTCGCAATTTCGGTGTTGAATTTCAGGCAGATTGAGCAGGAGAGGCTGTGTACGTTGGAAGTTTTAGTAGGCTAAACAAGTTCAGAGCCCAAGTGTTTGTGGTTCGTTTGAGAGGTTACCAGTGGGAGATGAGGACCAGCAAGAGCTTTCAGGGCTGGCACCTTTAGTGTAGGAGCAATCGCTGGACGTTCACAATTTCGGTGTTGAATTTCAGGCAGATTGAGCAGGAGAGGCTGTGTACGTTGGAAGTTTTAGTAGGCTAAACAAGTTCAGAGCCCAAGTGTTTGTGGTTCGTTTGAGAGGTTACCAGTGGGAGATGAGGACCAGCAAGAGCTTTCAGGGCTGGCACCTTTAGTGTAGGAGCAATCGCCGGACGTTCGCAATTTCGGTGTTGAATTTTGGCCAGATTGAGCAGGAGAGGCTGTGTACGTTGGAAGTTTTCGTAGGCTAAACAAGATCAGAGCCCAAGTGTTTGTGGTTCGTTTGAGAGGTTACCAGTGGGAGATGAGGACCAGCAAGAGCTTTCAGGGCTGGCACCTTTAGTGTAGGAGCAATCGCCAGACGTTCGCAATTTCGGTGTTCAGCTCTGGCCAGATTGAGCAGGAGAGGCTGTGTACGTTGGAAGTTTTCGTAGGCTAAACAAGTTCAGAGCCCAAGTGTTTGTGGTTCGTTTGAGAGGTTACCAGTGGGAGATGAGGACCAGCAAGAGCTTTCAGGGCTGGCACCTTTAGTGTAGGAGCAATCGCCGGACGTTCGCAATTTCGGTGTTGAATTTCAGGCAGATTGAGCAGGAGAGGCTGTGTACGTTGGAAGTTTTCGTAGGCTAAACAAGTTCAGAGCCCAAGTGTTTGTGGTTCGTTTGAGAGGTTACCAGTGGGAGATGAGGACCAGCAAGAGCTTTCAGGGCTGGCACCTTTAGTGTAGGAGCAATCGCTGGACGTTCGCAATTTCGGTGTTGAATTTCAGGCAGGTTGAGCAGGAGAGGCTGTGTACGTTGGAAGTTTTCGTAGGCTAAACAAGTTCAGAGCCCAAGTGTTTGTGGTTCGTTTGAGAGGTTAGCAGTGGGAGATGAGGACCAGCAAGAGCTTTCAGGGCTGGCACCTTTAGTGTAGGAGCAATCGCTGGACGTTCGCAATTTCGGTGTTGAGCTCTGGCCAGATTGAGCAGGAGAGGCTGTGTACGTTGGAAGTTTTAGTAGGCTAAACAAGTTCAGAGCCCAAGTGTTTGTGGTTCGTTTGAGTGGTTCCCAGTGGGAGATGAGGACCAGCAAGAGCTTTCAGGGCTGGCACCTTTAGTGTAGGAGCAATCGCTGGACATTCGCAAATTCGGTGTTGAATTTCAGGCAGATTGAGCAGGAGAGGCTGTGTACGTTGGAAGTTTTCGTAGGCTAAACAAGTCAGAAGCCCAAGTGTTTGTGGTTCGTTTGAGAGGTTCCCAGTGGGAGATGAGGACCAGCAAGAGCTTTCAGGGCTGGCACCTTTAGTGTAAGGAGCAATCGCTGGACGTTCACAATTTCGGTGTTGAATTTCAGGCAGATTGGGCAGGAGAGGCTGTGTACGTTGGAAGTTTTCGTAGGCTAAACAAGTTCAGAGCCCAAGTGTTTGTGGTTCGTTTGAGAGGTTACCAGTGGGAGATGAGGACCAGCAAGAGCTTTCAGGGCTGGCACCTTTAGTGTAGGAGCAATCCCTGGACGTTCGCAATTTCGGTGTTGAATTTCAGGCAGATTGAGCAGGAGAGGCTGTGTACGTTGGAAGTTTTCGTAGGCTAAACAAGTTCAGAGCCCAAGTGTTTGTGGTTTGTTTGAGAGGTTACCAGTGGGAGATGAGGACCAGCAAGAGCTTTCAGGCTGGCACCTTTAGTGTAGGAGCAATCGCCGGACGTTCGCAATTTCGGTGTTGAATTTTGGCCAGATTGAGCAGGAGAGGCTGTGAACGTTGGAAGTTTTCGTAGCTAAACAAGTTCAGAGCCCAAGTGTTTGTGGTTCGTTTGAGAGGATACCAGTGGGAGATGAAGACCAGCAACAGCTTTCAGGGCTGGCACCTTTAGTGTAGGAGCAATCGCCAGACGTTCGCATTTTCAGTGTTCAGCTCTGGCCAGATTGAGCAGGAGAGGCTGTGTACGTTGGAAGTTTTCGTAGGCTAAACAAGTTCAGAGCCCAAGTGTTTGTGGTTCGTTTGAGAGGTTCCCAGTGGGAGATGAGGACCAGCAAGAGCTTTCAGGGCTGGCACCTTTAGTGTAGGAGCAATCGCTGGACGTTCGCAATTTCGGTGTTGAATTTTGGCCAGATTGAGCAGGAGAGGCTGTGTACTTTGGAAGTTTTCGTAGGCTAAACAAGATCAGAGCCCAAGTGTTTGTGGTTCGTTTGAGAGGTTCCCAGTGGGAGACGAGGACCAGCAAGAGCTTTCAGGGCTGGCACCTTTAGTGTAGGAGCAATCGCCGGACGTTCTCAATTTCGGTGTTGAATTTCGGGCAGATTGGGCAGGAGAGGCTGTGTACGTTGGAAGTTTTAGTAGGCTAAACAAGTTCAGAGCCCAAGTGTTTGTGGTTCGTTTGAGAGGTTACCAGTGGGAGATGAGGACCAGCAAGAGCTTTCAGGGCTGGCACCTTTAGTGTAGGAGCAATCCCTGGACGTTCGCAATTTCGGTGTTGAGCTCTGGCCAGATTGAGCAGGAGAGGGAGTGTACGTTGGAAGTTTTAGTAGGCTAAACAAGTTCAGAGCCAAGTGTTTGTGGTTCGTTTGAGAGGTTCCCAGTGGGAGATGAGGACCAGCAAGAGCTTTCAGGGCTGGCACCTTTAGTGTAGGAGCAATCGCCGGACGTTCACAATTTCGGTGTTGAATTTCAGGCAGATTGAGCAGGAGAGGCTGTGTACGTTGGAAGTTTTCGTAGGCTAAACAAGTTCAGAGCCCAAGTGTTTGTGGTTCGTTTGAGAGGTTACCAGTGGGGAGATGAGGACCAGCAAGAGCTTTCAGGGCTTGGCACCTTTAGTGTAGGAGCAATCGCTGGACGTTCGCAATTTCGGTGTTGAATTTTGGCCAGATTGAGCAGGAGAAGGCTGTGTACGTTGGAAGTTTTCGTAGGCTAAACAAGTTCAGAGCCCAAGTGTTTGTGGTTCGTTTGAGAGGTTACCAGTGGGAGATGAGGACCAGCAAGAGCTTTCAGGGCTGGCACCTTTAGTGTAGGAGCAATCGCTGGACGTTCGCAATTTCGGTGTTGAGCCTCTGGCCAGATTGAGCAGGAGAGGCTGTGTACGTTGGAAGTTTTCGTAGGCTAAACAAGTTCAGAGCCCAAGTGTTTGTGGTTCGTTTGAGAGGTTACCAGTGGGAGATGAGGACCAGCAAGAGCTTTCAGGGCTGGCACCTTTAGTGTAGGAGCAATCGCTGGACGTTCGCAATTTCGGTGTTGAATTTCAGGCAGATTGAGCAGGAGAGGCTGTGTACGTTGGAAGTTTTCGTAGGCTAAACAAGTTCAGAGCCCAAGTGTTTGTGGTTCGTTTGAGAGGTTACCACTGGGAGATGAGGACCAGCAAGAGCTTTCAGGGCTGGCACCTTTAGTGTAGGAGCAATCCCTGGACGTTCACAATTTCGGTGTGGATTTCAGGCAGATTGAGCAGGAGAGGCTGTGTACGTTGGAAGTTTTCGTAGGCTAAACAAGTTCAGAGCCCAAGTGTTTGTGGTTCGTTTGAGAGGTTACCAGTGGGAGATGAGGACCAGCAAGAGCTTTCAGGGCTGGCACCTTTAGTGTAGGAGCAATACCCTGGACGTTCGCAATTTCGGTGTTGAATTTCAGGCAGATTGAGCAGGAGGAGGCTGTGTACGTTGGAAGTTTTCGTAGGCTAAACAAGTTCAGAGCCCAAGTGTTTGTGGTTCGTTTGAGAGGTTACCAGTGGGAGATGAGGACCAGCAAGAGCTTTCAGGGCTGGCACCTTTAGTGTAGGAGCAATCCCTGACGTTCGCAATTTCGGTGTTGAATTTCAGGCAGATTGAGCAGGAGAGGCTGTGTACGTTGGAAGTTTTCGTAGGCTAAACAAGTTCAGAGCCCAAGTGTTTGTGGTTCGTTTGAGAGGTTCCCAGTGGGAGATGAGGACCAGCAAGAGCTTTCAGGGCTGGCACCTTTAGTGTAGGAGCAATCGCCGGACGTTCGCAATTTCGGTGTTGAATTTTGGCCAGATTGAGCAGGAGAGGCTGTGTACGTTGGAAGATTTCGTAGGCTAAACAAGTTCAGGACCCCAAGTGTTTGTGGTTCGTTTGAGAGGTTACCATGTGGTGATGAAGACAAGCAACAGCTTTCAGGGCTGGCACCTTTAGTGTAGGAGCAATCGCCAGACGTTCGCATTTTCAGTGTTCAGCTCTGGCCAGATTGAGCAGGAGAGGCTGTGTACGTTGAAGTTTTCGTAGGCTAAACAAGTTCAGAGCCCAAGTGTTTGTGGTTCGTTTGAGAGGTTACCAGTGGGAGATGAGGACCAGCAAGAGCTTTCAGGGCTGGCACCTTTAGTGTAGGAGCAATCGCCGGACGTTCGCAATTCGGTGTTGAATTTCGGGCAGATTGGGCAGGAGAGGCTGTGTACGTTGGAAGTTTTAGTAGGCTAAACAAGTTCAGAGCCAAGTGTTTGTGGTTCGTTTGAGAGGTTACCAGTGGGAGATGAGGACCAGCAAGAGCTTTCAGGGTTGGCACCTTTAGTGTAGGAGCAATCGCCGGACGTTCGCAATTTCGGTGTTGAGCTCTGGCCAGATTGAGCAGGAGAGGCTGTGTACGTTGGAAGTTTTCATAGGCTAAACAAGTTCAGAGCCCAAGTGTTTGTGGTTCGTTTGAGAG
Organism: Gavia stellata; assembly: GCF_030936135.1. Lineage (NCBI taxonomy): Eukaryota > Metazoa > Chordata > Aves > Gaviiformes > Gaviidae > Gavia > Gavia stellata. The sequence continues at coordinate 9,227 of NW_026777001.1, forward strand.
GTTCCCAGTGGAGATGAGGACCAGCAAGAGCTTTCAGGGCGGGCACCTTTAGTGTAGGAGCAATCGCTGGATGTTCGCAATTTCGGTGTTGAATTTCAGGCAGATTGAGCAGGACAGGCTGTGTACGTTGGAAGTTTCGTAGGCTAAACAAGTTCAGAGCCCAAGTGTTTGTGGTTCGTTTGAGAGGTTACCAGTGGGAGATGAGGACCAGCAAGAGCTTTCAGGGCTGGCACCTTTAGTGTAGGAGCAATCGCTGGACGTTCGCAATTTCGGTGTTGAATTTTGGCCAGATTGAGCAGGAGAGGCTGTGTACTTTGGAAGTTTTCGTAGGCTAAACAAGATCAGAGCCCAAGTGTTCTGTGGTTCGTTTGAGAGGTTACCAGTGGGAGATGAGGACCAGCAAGAGCTTTCAGGGCTGGCACCTTTAGTGTAGGAGCAATCCCTGGACGTTCGCAATTTCGGTGTTGAATTTCGGGCAGATTGAGCAGGAGAGGCTGTGTACGTTGAAGTTTTAGTAGGCTAAACAAGTTCAGAGCCCAAGTGTTTGTGGTTCGTTTGAGAGGTTACCAGTGGGAGATGAGGACCAGCAAGAGCTTTCAGGGCTGGCACCTTTAGTGTAGGAGCAATCGCCGGACGTTCGCAATTTCGGTGTTGAGCTCTGGCCAGATTGAGCAGGAGAGGCTGTGTACGTTGGAAGTTTTCGTAGGCTAAACAAGTTCAGAGCCCAAGTGTTTGTGGTTCGTTGAGAGGTTACCAGTGGGAGATGAGGACCAGCAAGAGCTTTCAGGGCTGGCACCTTTAGTGTAGGAGCAATCGCTGGACGTTCGCAATTTCGGTGTTGAATTTCAGGCAGATTGAGCAGGAGAGGCTGTGTACGTTGGAAGTTTTTCGTAGGCTAAACAAGTTCAGAGCCCAAGTGTTTGTGGTTCGTTTGAGAGGTTACCAGTGGGAGATGAGGACCAGCAAGAGCTTTCAGGGCTGGCACCTTTAGTGTAGGAGCAATCCCTGGACGTTCGCAATTTCGGTGTTGAATTTCAGGCAGATTGAGCAGGAGAGGCTGTGTACGTTGGAAGTTTTCGTAGGCTAAACAAGTTCAGAGCCCAAGTGTTTGTGGTTCGTTTGAGAGGTTACCAGTGGAGATGAGGACCAGCAAGAGCTTTCAGGGCTGGCACCTTTAGTGTAGGAGCAATCGCTGGACGTTCACAATTTCGGTGTTGAATTTCAGGCAGATTGAGCAGTAGAGGGAGTGTACGTTGGAAGTTTTCGTAGGCTAAACAAGTTCAGAGCCCAAGTGTTTGTGGTTCGTTTGAGAGGTTACCAGTGGGAGATGAGGACCAGCAAGAGCTTTCAGGGCGGGCACCTTTAGTGTAGGAGCAATCGCTGGATGTTCGCAATTTCGGTGTTGAATTTCAGGCAGATTGAGCAGGAGAGGCTGTGTACGTTGGAAGTTTTCGTAGGCTAAACAAGTTCAGAGCCCAAGTGTTTGTGGTTCGTTTGAGAGGTTACCAGTGGGAGATGAGGACCAGCAAGAGCTTTCAGGGCTGGCACTTTAGTGTAGGAGCAATCGCTGGACGTTCGCAATTTCGGTGTTGAATTTTGGCCAGATTGAGCAGGAGAGGCTGTGTACTTTGGAAGTTTTCGTAGCTAAACAAGATCAGAGCCCAAGTGTTTGTGGTTCGTTTGAGAGGTTACCAGTGGGAGATGAGGACCAGCAAGAGCTTTCAGGGCTGCACCTTTAGTGTAGGAGCAATCCCTGGACGTTCGCAATTTCGGTGTTGAGCTCTGGCCAGATTGAGCAGGAGAGGCTGTGTACGTTGGAAGTTTTCGTAGGCTAAACAAGTTCAGAGCCCAAGTGTTTGTGGTTCGTTTGAGAGGTTACCAGTGGGAGATGAGGACCAGCAAGAGCTTTCAGGGCTGGCACCTTTAGTGTAGGAGCAATCTCTGGACGTTCGCATTTTCGGTGTTGAATTTCAGGCAGATTGAGCAGGAGAGGCTGTGTACGTTGGAAGTTTTCGTAGGCTAAACAAGTTCAGAGCCCAAGTGTTTGTGGTTCGTTTGAGAGGTTACGAGTGGGAGATGAGGACAAGCAAGAGCTTTCAGGGCTGGCACCTTTAGTGTAGGAGCAATCGCTGGACGTTCACAATTTCGGTGTTGAATTTCAGCAGATTGAGCAGGAGAGGCTGTGTACGTTGGAAGTTTTAGTAGGCTAAACAAGTTCAGAGCCCAAGTGTTTGTGGTTCGTTTGAGAGGTTACCAGTGGGAGATGAGGACCAGCAAGAGCTTTCAGGGCTGGCACCTTTAGTGTAGGAGCAATCCCTGGAACGTTCGCAATTTCGGTGTTGAGCTCTGGCCAGATTGAGCAGGAGAGGCTGTGTACGTTGGAAGTTTTCGTAGGCTAAACAAGTTCAGAGCCCAAGTGTTGTGTTCGTTTGAGAGGTTACCACTGGGAGATGAGGACCAGCAAGAGCTTTCAGGGCTGGCACCTTTAGTGTAGGAGCAATCTCTGGACGTTCGCATTTTCGGTGTTGAATTTCAGGCAGATTGAGCAGGAGAGGCTGTGTACGTTGGAAGTTTTCGTAGGCTAAACAAGTTCAGAGCCCAAGTGTTTGTGGTTCGTTTGAGAGGTTACCAGTGGGAGATGAGGACAAGCAAGAGCTTTCAGGGCTGGCACCTTTAGTGTAGGAGCAATCGCTGGACGTTCACAATTTCGGTGTTGAATTTCAGGCAGATTGAGCAGGAGAGGCTGTGTACGTTGGAAGTTTTAGTAGGCTAAACAAGTTCAGAGCCCAAGTGTTTGTGGTTCGTTTGAGAGGTTACCAGTGGAGATGAGGACCAGCAAGAGCTTTCAGGGCTGGCACCTTTAGTGTAGGAGCAATCCCTGGACGTTCGCAATTTCGGTGTTGAGCTCTGGCCAGATTGAGCAGGAGAGGGAGTGTACGTTGAAGTTTAGTAGGCTAAACAAGTTCAGAGCCCAAGTGTTTTTGGTTCGTTTGAGAGGTTCCCAGTGGGAGATGAGGACCAGCAAGAGCTTTCAGGGCTGGCACCTTTAGTGTAGGAGCAATCGCTGGACGTTCGCATTTCGGTGTTGAATTCAGGCAGATTGAGCAGGAGAGGCTGTGTACGTTTGAGTTTTCGTAGGCTAAACAAGTTCAGAGCCCAAGTGTTTGTGGTTCGTTTGAGAGGTTACCAGTGGGAGATGAGGACCAGCAAGAGCTTTCAGGGCTGGCACCTTTAGTGTAGGAGCAATCCCTGGACGTTCACAATTTCGGTGTTGAATTTCAGGCAGATTGGGCAGGAGAGGCTGTGTACGTTGGAAGTTTTCGTAGGCTAAACAAGTTCAGAGCCCAAGTGTTTGTGGTTCGTTTGAGAGGTTACCAGTGGGAGATGAGGACCAGCAAGAGCTTTCAGGGCTGGCACCTTTAGTGTAGGAGTAATCCCTGGACGTTCGCAATTTCGGTGTTGAATTTCAGGCAGATTGAGCAGGAGAGGCTGTGTACGTTGGAAGTTTTCGTAGGCTAAACAAGTTCAGAGCCCAAGTGTTTGTGGTTCGTTTGAGAGGTTACCAGTGGAGATGAGGACCAGCAAGAGCTTTCAGGGCTGGCACCTTTAGTGTAGGAGCAATCGCTGGACGTTCGCAATTTCGGTGTTGAATTTTGGCCAGATTGAGCAGGAGAGGCTGTGTACGTTGGAAGTTTTCGTAGGCTAAACAATTTCAGAGCCCAAGTGTTTGTGGTTCGTTTGAGAGGTTACCAGTGGGAGATGAAGACCAGCAAGAGCTTTCAGGGCTGGCACCTTTAGTGTAGGAGCAATCGCCAGACGTTCGCATTTTCAGTGTTCAGCTCTTTAAAGATTGAGCAGGAGAGGCTGTGTACGTTGGAAGTTTTCGTAGGCTAAACAAGTTCAGAGCCCAAGTGTTTGTGGTTCGTTTGAGAGGTTCCCAGTGGGAGATGAGGACCAGCAAGAGCTTTCAGGGCTGGCACCTTTAGTGTAGGAGCAATCGCCGGACGTTCGCAATTTCGGTGTTGAGCTCTGGCCAGATTGAGCAGGAGAGGCTGTGCTGTGTACGTTGGAAGTTTTAGTAGGCTAAACAAGTTCAGAGCCCAAGTGTTTGTGGTTCGTTTGAGAGGTTACCAGTGGGAGATGAGGACCAGCAAGAGCTTTCAGGGCTGGCACCTTTAGTGTAGGAGCAATCGCTGGACGTTCACAATTTCGGTGTTGAATTTTGGCCAGATTGAGCAGGAGAGGCTGTGTACGTTGGAAGTTTTCGTAGGCTAAACAAGATCAGAGCCCAAGTGTTTGTGGTTCGTTTGAGAGGTTACCAGTGGGAGATGAGGACCAGCAAGAGCTTTCAGGGCTGGCACCTTTAGTGTAGGAGCAATCGCCGGACGTTCGCAATTTTGGTGTTCAGCTCTTTCCAGATTGAGCAGGAGAGGCTGTGTACGTTGGAAGTTTTCGTAGGCTAAACAAGTTCAGAGCCCAAGTGTTTGTGGTTCGTTTGAGAGGTTACCAGTGGGAGATGAGGACCAGCAAGAGCTTTCAGGGCTGGCACCTTTAGTGTAGGAGCAATCGCCGGACATTCGCAATTTCGGTGTTGAATTTCAGGCAGATTGAGCAGGAGAGGCTGTGTACGTTGGAAGTTTTCGTAGGCTAAACAAGTTCAGAGCCCAAGTGTTTGTGGTTCGTTTGAGAGGTTACCAGTGGGAGATGAGGACCAGCAAGAGCTTTCAGGGCTGGCACCTTTAGTGTAGGAGCAATCGCTGGACGTTCGCAATTTCGGTGTTGAGCTCTGGCCAGATTGAGCAGCAGAGGCTGTGTACGTTGGAAGTTTTCGTAGGCTAAACAAGTTCAGAGCCCAAGTGTTTGTGGTTCGTTTGAGAGGTTACCAGTGGGAGATGAGGACCAGCAAGAGCTTTCAGGGCTGGCACCTTTAGTGTAGGAGCAATCGCTGGACGTTCGCAATTTCGGTGTTGAGCTCTGGCCAGATTGAGCAGGAGAGGCTGTGTACGTTGGAAGTTTTAGTAGGCTAAACAAGTTCAGAGCCCAAGTGTTTGTGGTTCGTTTGAGAGGTTACCAGTGGGAGATGAGGACCAGCAAGAGCTTTCAGGGCTGGCACCTTTAGTGTAGGAGCAATCGCTGGACGTTCACAATTTCGGTGTTGAATTTCAGGCAGATTGGGCAGGAGAGGCTGTGTACGTTGGAAGTTTTCGTAGGCTAAACAAGTTCAGAGCCCAAGTGTTTGTGGTTCGTTTGAGAGGTTACCAGTGGGAGATGAGGACCAGCAAGAGCTTTCAGGGCTGGCACCTTTAGTGTAGGAGCAATCGCCGGACGTTCGCAATTTTGGTGTTGAATTTTGGCCAGATTGAGCAGGAGAGGCTGTGTACGTTGGAAGTTTTCGTAGGCTAAACAAGTTCAGAGCCCAAGTGTTTGTGGTTCGTTTGAGAGGTTACCAGTGGGAGATGAAGACCAGCAAGAGCTTTCAGGGCTGGCACCTTTAGTGTAGGAGCAATCGCTGGACGTTCACAATTTCGGTGTTGAATTTTGGCCAGATTGAGCAGGAGAGGCTGTGTACGTTGGAAGTTTTCGTAGGCTAAACAAGATCAGAGCCCAAGTGTTTGTGGTTCGTTTGAGAGGTTACCAGTGGGAGATGAGGACCAGCAAGAGCTTTCAGGGCTGGCACCTTTAGTGTAGGAGCAATCGCCGGACGTTCGCAATTTTGGTGTTCAGCTCTTTCCAGATTGAGCAGGAGAGGCTGTGTACGTTGGAAGTTTTCGTAGGCTAAACAAGTTCAGAGCCCAAGTGTTTGTGGTTCGTTTGAGAGGTTACCAGTGGGAGATGAGGACCAGCAAGAGCTTTCAGGGCTGTCACCTTTAGTGTAGGAGCAATCGCCGGACGTTCGCAATTTCGGTGTTGAATTTCAGGCAGATTGAGCAGGAGAGGCTGTGTACGTTGGAAGTTTTCGTAGGCTAAACAAGTTCAGAGCCCAAGTGTCTGTGGTTCGTTTGAGAGGTTACCAGTGGGAGATGAGGACCAGCAAGAGCTTTCAGGGCTGGCACCTTTAGTGTAGGAGCAATCGCTGGACGTTCGCAATTTCGGTGTTGAGCTCTGGCCAGATTGAGCAGCAGAGGCTGTGTACGTTGGAAGTTTTCGTAGGCTAAACAAGTTCAGAGCCCAAGTGTTTGTGGTTCGTTTGAGAGGTTCCCAGTGGGAGATGAGGACCAGCAAGAGCTTTCAGGGCTGGCACCTTTAGTGTAGGAGCAATCGCTGGACGTTCGCAATTTCGGTGTTGAGCTCTGGCCAGATTGAGCAGGAGAGGCTGTGTACGTTGGAAGTTTTAGTAGGCTAAACAAGTTCAGAGCCCAAGTGTTTGTGGTTCGTTTGAGAGGTTACCAGTGGGAGATGAGGACCAGCAAGAGCTTTCAGGGCTGGCACCTTTAGTGTAGGAGCAATCGCTGGACGTTCACAATTTCGGTGTTGAATTTCAGGCAGATTGGGCAGGAGAGGCTGTGTACGTTGGAAGTTTTCGTAGGCTAAACAAGTTCAGAGCCCAAGTGTTTGTGGTTCGTTTGAGAGGTTACCAGTGGGAGATGAGGACCAGCAAGAGCTTTCAGGGCTGGCACCTTTAGTGTAGGAGCAATCCCTGGACGTTCGCAATTTCGGTGTTGAATTTCAGGCAGATTGAGCAGGAGAGGCTGTGTACGTTGGAAGTTTTAGTAGGCTAAACAAGTTCAGAGCCCAAGTGTTTGTGGTTCGTTTGAGAGGTTACCAGTGGGAGATGAGGACCAGCAAGAGCTTTCAGGGCTGGCACCTTTAGAGTAGGAGCAATCGCCGGACGTTCGCAATTTCGGTGTTGAATTTTGGCCAGATTGAGCAGGAGAGGCTGTGTACGTTGGAAGTTTTCGTAGGCTAAACAAGTTCAGAGCCCAAGTGTTTGTGGTTCGTTTGAGAGGTTACCAGTGGGAGATGAAGACCAGCAAGAGCTTTCAGGGCTGGCACCTTTAGTGTAGGAGCAATCCCTGGACGTTCGCAATTTCGGTGTTGAATTCTGGCCAGATTGAGCAGGAGAGGCTGTGTACTTTGGAAGTTTTCGTAGGCTAAACAAGATCAGAGCCCAAGTGTTTGTGGTTCGTTTGAGAGGTTACCAGTGGGAGATGAGGACCAGCAAGAGCTTTCAGGGCTGGCACCTTTAGTGTAGGAGCAATCGCCGGACGTTCGCAATTTCGGTGTTGAATTTCGGGCAGATTGAGCAGGAGAGGCTGTGTACGTTGGAAGTTTTCGTAGGCTAAACAAGTTCAGAGCCCAAGTGTTTGTGGTTCGTTTGAGAGGTTACCAGTGGGAGATGAGGACCAGCAAGAGCTTTCAGGGCTGGCACCTTTAGTGTAGGAGCAATCGCTGGACGTTCGCAATTTTGGTGTTGAATTTCAGGCAGGTTGAGCAGGAGAGGCTGTGTACGTTGGAAGTTTTCGTAGGCTAAACAATTTCAGAGCCCAAGTGTTTGTGGTTCGTTTGAGAGGTTACCAGTGGGAGATGAGGACCAGCAAGAGCTTTCAGGGCTGGCACCTTTAGTGTAGGAGCAATCGCTGGACGTTCGCAAATTCGGTGTTGAATTTCAGGCAGATTGAGCAGGAGAGGCTGTGTACGTTGGAAGTTTTCGTAGGCTAAACAAGATCAGAGCCCAAGTGTTTGTGGTTCGTTTGAGAGGTTACCAGTGGGAGATGAGGACCAGCAAGAGCTTTCAGGGCTGGCACCTTTAGTGTAGGAGCAATCGCCGGACGTTCGCAATTTCGGTGTTGAATTTCGGGCAGATTGGGCAGGAGAGGCTGTGTACGTTGGAAGTTTTCGTAGGCTAAACAAGTTCAGAGCCCAAGTGTTTGTGGTTCGTTTGAGAGGTTACCAGTGGGAGATGAGGACCAGCAAGAGCTTTCAGGGCTGGCACCTTTAGTGTAGGAGCAATCGCTGGACGTTCGCAATTTTGGTGTTGAATTTCAGGCAGGTTGAGCAGGAGAGGCTGTGTACGTTGGAAGTTTTCGTAGGCTAAACAATTTCAGAGCCCAAGTGTTTGTGGTTCGTTTGAGAGGTTACCAGTGGGAGATGAGGACCAGCAAGAGCTTTCAGGGCTGGCACCTTTAGTGTAGGAGCAATCCCTGGACGTTCGCAATTTCGGTGTTGAGCTCTGGCCAGATTGAGCAGGAGAGGCTGTGTACGTTGGAAGTTTTAGTAGGCTAAACAAGTTCAGAGCCCAAGTGTTTGTGGTTCGTTTGAGAGGTTCCCAGTGGGAGATGAGGACCAGCAAGAGCTTTCAGGGCTGGCACCTTTAGTGTAGGAGCAATCGCTGGACGTTCGCAATTTCGGTGTTGAGCTCTGGCCAGATTGAGCAGGAGAGGCTGTGTACGTTGGAAGTTTTCGTAGGCTAAACAAGTTCAGAGCCCAAGTGTTTGTGGTTCGTTTGAGAGGTTCCCAGTGGGAGATGAGGACCAGCAAGAGCTTTCAGGGCTGGCACCTTTAGTGTAGGAGCAATCCCTGGACGTTCACAATTTCGGTTTTGAATATCAGGCAGATTGAGCAGGAGAGGCTGTGTACGTTGGAAGTTTTCGTAGGCTAAACAAGTTCAGAGCCCAAGTGTTTGTGGTTCGTTTGAGAGGTTACCAGTGGGAGATGAGGACCAGCAAGAGCTTTCAGGGCTGGCACCTTTAGTGTAGGAGCAATCGCTGGACGTTCGCAATTTTGGTGTTGAATTTCAGGCAGATTGAGCAGGAGAGGCTGTGTACGTTGGAAGTTTTCGTAGGCTAAACAAGTTCAGAGCCCAAGTGTTTGTGGTTCGTTTGAGAGGTTACCAGTGGGAGATGAGGACCAGCAAGAGCTTTCAGGGCTGGCACCTTTAGTGTAGGAGCAATCGCTGGACGTTCGCAATTTTGGTGTTGAATTTCAGGCAGATTGAGCAGGAGAGGCTGTGTACGTTGGAAGTTTTCGTAGGCTAAACAAGTTCAGAGCCCAAGTGTTTGTGGTTCGTTTGAGAGGTTCCCAGTGGGAGATGAGGACCAGCAAGAGCTTTCAGGGCTGGCACCTTTAGTGTAGGAGCAATCGCTGGACGTTCACAATTTCGGTGTTGAATTTCAGGCAGATTGAGCAGGAGAGGCTGTGTACGTTGGAAGTTTTCGTAGGCTAAACAAGTTCAGAGCCCAAGTGTTTGTGGTTCGTTTGAGAGGTTACCAGTGGGAGATGAGGACCAGCAAGAGCTTTCAGGGCTGGCACCTTTAGTGTAGGAGCAATCGCTGGACGTTCACAATTTCGGTGTTGAATTTTGGCCAGATTGAGCAGGAGAGGCTGTGTACGTTGGAAGTTTTCGTAGGCTAAACAAGATCAGAGCCCAAGTGTTTGTGGTTCGTTTGAGAGGTTACCAGTGGGAGATGAGGACCAGCAAGAGCTTTCAGGGCTGGCACCTTTAGTGTAGGAGCAATCGCCGGACGTTCGCAATTTTGGTGTTCAGCTCTTTCCAGATTGAGCAGGAGAGGCTGTGTACGTTGGAAGTTTTCGTAGGCTAAACAAGTTCAGAGCCCAAGTGTTTGTGGTTCGTTTGAGAGGTTACCAGTGGGAGATGAGGACCAGCAAGAGCTTTCAGGGCTGGCACCTTTAGTGTAGGAGCAATCGCTGGACGTTCGCAATTTCGGTGTTGAGCTCTGGCCAGATTGAGCAGCAGAGGCTGTGTACGTTGGAAGTTTTCGTAGGCTAAACAAGTTCAGAGCCCAAGTGTTTGTGGTTCGTTTGAGAGGTTACCAGTGGGAGATGAGGACCAGCAAGAGCTTTCAGGGCTGGCACCTTTAGTGTAGGAGCAATCGCTGGACGTTCGCAATTTCGGTGTTGAGCTCTGGCCAGATTGAGCAGGAGAGGCTGTGTACGTTGGAAGTTTTAGTAGGCTAAACAAGTTCAGAGCCCAAGTGTTTGTGGTTCGTTTGAGAGGTTACCAGTGGGAGATGAGGACCAGCAAGAGCTTTCAGGGCTGGCACCTTTAGTGTAGGAGCAATCGCTGGACGTTCACAATTTCGGTGTTGAATTTCAGGCAGATTGAGCAGGAGAGGCTGTGTACGTTGGAAGTTTTCGTAGGCTAAACAAGTTCAGAGCCCAAGTGTTTGTGGTTCGTTTGAGAGGTTACCAGTGGGAGATGAGGACCAGCAAGAGCTTTCAGGGCTGGCACCTTTAGTGTAGGAGCAATCGCTGGACGTTCGCAATTTCGGTGTTGAATTTTGGCAGATTGAGCAGGAGAGGCTGTGTACGTTGGAAGTTTTCGTAGGCTAAACAAGTTCAGAGCCCAAGTGTTTGTGGTTCGTTTGAGAGGTTACCAGTGGGAGATGAGGACCCAGCAAGAGCTTTCAGGGCTGGCACCTTTAGTGTAGGAGCAATCGCTGGACGTTCACAATTTCGGTGTTGAATTTTGGCCAGATTGAGCAGGAGAGGCTGTGTACGTTGGAAGTTTTCGTAGGCTAAACAAGATCAGAGCCCAAGTGTTTGTGGTTCGTTTGAGAGGTTACCAGTGGGAGATGAGGACCAGCAAGAGCTTTCAGGGCTGGCACCTTTAGTGTAGGAGCAATCGCCGGACGTTCGCAATTTTGGTGTTCAGCTCTTTCCAGATTGAGCAGGAGAGGCTGTGTACGTTGGAAGTTTTCGTAGGCTAAACAAGTTCAGAGCCCAAGTGTTTGTGGTTCGTTTGAGAGGTTACCAGTGGGAGATGAGGACCAGCAAGAGCTTTCAGGGCTGGCACCTTTAGTGTAGGAGCAATCCCTGGACGTTCACAATTTCGGTTTTGAATTTCAGGCAGATTGAGCAGGAGAGGCTGTGTACGTTGGAAGTTTTCGTAGGCTAAACAAGTTCAGAGCCCAAGTGTTTGTGGTTCGTTTGAGAGGTTACCAGTGGGAGATGAGGACCAGCAAGAGCTTTCAGGGCTGGCACCTTTAGTGTAGGAGCAATCCCTGGACGTTCGCAATTTTGGTGTTGAGGTCTGGCCAGATTGAGCAGGAGAGGCTGTGTACGTTGGAAGTTTTCGTAGGCTAAACAAGTTCAGAGCCCAAGTGTTTGTGGTTCGTTTGAGAGGTTACCAGTGGGAGATGAGGACCAGCAAGAGCTTTCAGGGCTGGCACCTTTAGTGTAGGAGCAATCGCTGGACGTTCGCAATTTCGGTGTTGAATTTCAGGCAGATTGAGCAGGAGAGGCTGTGTACGTTGGAAGTTTTCGTAGGCTAAACAAGTTCAGAGCCCAAGTGTTTGTGGTTCGTTTGAGAGGTTCCCAGTGGGAGATGAGGACCAGCAAGAGCTTTCAGGGCTGGCACCTTTAGTGTAGGAGCAATCGCCGGACGTTCACAATTTCGGTGTTGAATTTCAGGCAGATTGAGCAGGAGAGGCTGTGTACGTTGGAAGTTTTCGTAGGCTAAACAAGTTCAGAGCCCAAGTGTTTGTGGTTCGTTTGAGAGGTTACCAGTGGGAGATGAGGACCAGCAAGAGCTTTCAGGGCTGGCACCTTTAGTGTAGGAGCAATCGCTGGACGTTCACAATTTCGGTGTTGACTTTTGGCCAGATTGAGCAGGAGAGGCTGTGTACGTTGGAAGTTTTCGTAGGCTAAACAAGATCAGAGCCCAAGTGTTTGTGGTTCGTTTGAGAGGTTACCAGTGGGAGATGAGGACCAGCAAGAGCTTTCAGGGCTGGCACCTTTAGTGTAGGAGCAATCGCCGGACGTTCGCAATTTTGGTGTTCAGCTCTTTCCAGATTGAGCAGGAGAGGCTGTGTACGTTGGAAGTTTTCGTAGGCTAAACAAGTTCAGAGCCCAAGTGTTTGTGGTTCGTTTGAGAGGTTACCAGTGGGAGATGAGGACCAGCAAGAGCTTTCAGGGCTGGCACCTTTAGTGTAGGAGCAATCGCCGGACGTTCGCAATTTCGGTGTTGAATTTCAGGCAGATTGAGCAGGAGAGGCTGTGTACGTTGGAAGTTTTCGTAGGCTAAACAAGTTCAGAGCCCAAGTGTTTGTGGTTCGTTTGAGAGGTTACCAGTGGGAGATGAGGACCAGCAAGAGCTTTCAGGGCTGGCACCTTTAGTGTAGGAGCAATCGCTGGACGTTCGCAATTTCGGTGTTGAGCTCTGGCCAGACTGAGCAGCAGAGGCTGTGTACGTTGGAAGTTTTAGTAGGCTAAACAAGTTCAGAGCCCAAGTGTTTGTGGTTCGTTTGAGAGGTTACCAGTGGGAGATGAGGACCAGCAAGAGCTTTCAGGGCTGGCACCTTTAGTGTAGGAGCAATCGCTGGACGTTCGCAATGTCGGTGTTGAGCTCTGGCCAGATTGAGCAGGAGAGGCTGTGTACGTTGGAAGTTTTCGTAGGCTAAACAAGTTCAGAGCCCAAGTGTTTGTGGTTCGTTTGAGAGGTTACCAGTGGGAGATGAGGACCAGCAAGAGCTTTCAGGGCTGGCACCTTTAGTGTAGGAGCAATCGCTGGACGTTCACAATTTCGGTGTTGAATTTCAGGCAGATTGAGCAGGAGAGGCTGTGTACGTTGGAAGTTTTCGTAGGCTAAACAAGTTCAGAGCCCAAGTGTTTGTGGTTCGTTTGAGAGGTTCCCAGTGGGAGACGAGGACCAGCAAGAGCTTTCAGGGCTGGCACCTTTAGTGTAGGAGCAATCGCTGGACGTTCGCAATTTCGGTGTTGAGCTCTGGCCAGATTGAGCAGGAGAGGCTGTGTACATTGGAAGTTTTAGTAGGCTAAAGAAGTTCAGAGCCCAAGTGTTTGTGGTTCGTTTGAGAGGTTAGCAGTGGGAGATGAGGACCAGCAAGAGCTTTCAGGGCTGGCACCTTTAGTGTAGGAGCAATCGCTGGACGTTCGCAATTTCGGTGTTGAGCTCTGGCCAGATTGAGCAGGAGAGGCTGTGTACGTTGGAAGTTTTCGTAGGCTAAACAAGTTCAGAGCCCAAGTGTTTGTGGTTCGTTTGAGAGGTTACCAGTGGGAGATGAGGACCAGCAAGAGCTTTCAGGGCTGGCACCTTTAGTGTAGGAGCAATCGCTGGACGTTCACAATTTCGGTGTTGAATTTCAGGCAGATTGGGCAGGAGAGGCTGTGTACGTTGGAAGTTTTCGTAGGCTAAACAAGTTCAGAGCCCAAGTGTTTGTGGTTCGTTTGAGAGATTACCAGTGGGAGATGAGGACCAGCAAGAGCTTTCAGGGCTGGCACCTTTAGTGTAGGAGCAATCGCTGGACGTTCGCAATTTCGGTGTTGAATTTCAGGCAGATTGAGCAGGAGAGGCTGTGTACGTTGGAAGTTTTCGTAGGCTAAACAAGTTCAGAGCCCAAGTGTTTGTGGTTCGTTTGAGAGGTTACCAGTGGGAGATGAGGACCAGCAAGAGCTTTCAGGGCTGGCACCTTTAGTGTAGGAGCAATCGCTGGACGTTCACAATTTCGGTGTTGAATTTCAGGCAGATTGAGCAGGAGAGGCTGTGTACGTTGGAAGTTTTCGTAGGCTAAACAAGTTCAGAGCCCAAGTGTTTGTGGTTCGTTTGAGAGGTTACCAGTGGGAGATGAGGACCAGCAAGAGCTTTCAGGGCTGGCACCTTTAGTGTAGGAGCAATCGCTGGACGTTCACAATTTCGGTGTTGAATTTTGGCCAGATTGAGCAGGAGAGGCTGTGTACGTTGGAAGTTTTCGTAGGCTAAACAAGATCAGAGCCCAAGTGTTTGTGGTTCGTTTGAGAGGTTACCAGTGGGAGATGAGGACCAGCAAGAGCTTTCAGGGCTGGCACCTTTAGTGTAGGAGCAATCGCCGGACGTTCGCAATTTTGGTGTTCAGCTCTTTCCAGATTGAGCAGGAGAGGCTGTGTACGTTGGAAGTTTTCGTAGGCTAAACAAGTTCAGAGCCCAAGTGTTTGTGGTTCGTTTGAGAGGTTACCAGTGGGAGATGAGGACCAGCAAGAGCTTTCAGGGCTGGCACCTTTAGTGTAGGAGCAATCGCTGGACGTTCGCAATTTCGGTGTTGAGCTCTGGCCAGATTGAGCAGCAGAGGCTGTGTACGTTGGAAGTTTTCGTAGGCTAAACAAGTTCAGAGCCCAAGTGTTTGTGGTTCGTTTGAGAGGTTACCAGTGGGAGATGAGGACCAGCAAGAGCTTTCAGGGCTGGCACCTTTAGTGTAGGAGCAATCGCTGGACGTTCGCAATTTCGGTGTTGAGCTCTGGCCAGATTGAGCAGGAGAGGCTGTGTACGTTGGAAGTTTTAGTAGGCTAAACAAGTTCAGAGCCCAAGTGTTTGTGGTTCGTTTGAGAGGTTACCAGTGGGAGATGAGGACCAGCAAGAGCTTTCAGGGCTGGCACCTTTAGTGTAGGAGCAATCGCTGGACGTTCACAATTTCGGTGTTGAATTTCAGGCAGATTGGGCAGGAGAGGCTGTGTACGTTGGAAGTTTTCGTAGGCTAAACAAGTTCAGAGCCCAAGTGTTTGTGGTTCGTTTGAGAGGTTACCAGTGGGAGATGAGGACCAGCAAGAGCTTTCAGGGCTGGCACCTTTAGTGTAGGAGCAATCGCTGGACGTTCGCAATGTCGGTGTTGAGCTCTGGCCAGATTGAGCAGGAGAGGCTGTGTACGTTGGAAGTTTTCGTAGGCTAAACAAGTTCAGAGCCCAAGTGTTTGTGGTTCGTTTGAGAGGTTACCAGTGGGAGATGAGGACCAGCAAGAGCTTTCAGGGCTGGCACCTTTAGTGTAGGAGCAATCGCTGGACGTTCACAATTTCGGTGTTGAATTTCAGGCAGATTGAGCAGGAGAGGCTGTGTACGTTGGAAGTTTTCGTAGGCTAAACAAGTTCAGAGCCCAAGTGTTTGTGGTTCGTTTGAGAGGTTCCCAGTGGGAGACGAGGACCAGCAAGAGCTTTCAGGGCTGGCACCTTTAGTGTAGGAGCAATCGCTGGACGTTCGCAATTTCGGTGTTGAGCTCTGGCCAGATTGAGCAGGAGAGGCTGTGTACATTGGAAGTTTTAGTAGGCTAAAGAAGTTCAGAGCCCAAGTGTTTGTGGTTCGTTTGAGAGGTTAGCAGTGGGAGATGAGGACCAGCAAGAGCTTTCAGGGCTGGCACCTTTAGTGTAGGAGCAATCGCTGGACGTTCGCAATTTCGGTGTTGAGCTCTGGCCAGATTGAGCAGGAGAGGCTGTGTACGTTGGAAGTTTTCGTAGGCTAAACAAGTTCAGAGCCCAAGTGTTTGTGGTTCGTTTGAGAGGTTACCAGTGGGAGATGAGGACCAGCAAGAGCTTTCAGGGCTGGCACCTTTAGTGTAGGAGCAATCGCTGGACGTTCACAATTTCGGTGTTGAATTTCAGGCAGATTGGGCAGGAGAGGCTGTGTACGTTGGAAGTTTTCGTAGGCTAAACAAGTTCAGAGCCCAAGTGTTTGTGGTTCGTTTGAGAGATTACCAGTGGGAGATGAGGACCAGCAAGAGCTTTCAGGGCTGGCACCTTTAGTGTAGGAGCAATCGCTGGACGTTCGCAATTTCGGTGTTGAATTTCAGGCAGATTGAGCAGGAGAGGCTGTGTACGTTGGAAGTTTTCGTAGGCTAAACAAGTTCAGAGCCCAAGTGTTTGTGGTTCGTTTGAGAGGTTACCAGTGGGAGATGAGGACCAGCAAGAGCTTTCAGGGCTGGCACCTTTAGTGTAGGAGCAATCGCTGGACGTTCACAATTTCGGTGTTGAATTTCAGGCAGATTGAGCAGGAGAGGCTGTGTACGTTGGAAGTTTTCGTAGGCTAAACAAGTTCAGAGCCCAAGTGTTTGTGGTTCGTTTGAGAGGTTACCAGTGGGAGATGAGGACCAGCAAGAGCTTTCAGGGCTGGCACCTTTAGTGTAGGAGCAATCGCTGGACGTTCACAATTTCGGTGTTGAATTTTGGCCAGATTGAGCAGGAGAGGCTGTGTACGTTGGAAGTTTTCGTAGGCTAAACAAGATCAGAGCCCAAGTGTTTGTGGTTCGTTTGAGAGGTTACCAGTGGGAGATGAGGACCAGCAAGAGCTTTCAGGGCTGGCACCTTTAGTGTAGGAGCAATCGCCGGACGTTCGCAATTTTGGTGTTCAGCTCTTTCCAGATTGAGCAGGAGAGGCTGTGTACGTTGGAAGTTTTCGTAGGCTAAACAAGTTCAGAGCC
Organism: Gavia stellata; assembly: GCF_030936135.1. Lineage (NCBI taxonomy): Eukaryota > Metazoa > Chordata > Aves > Gaviiformes > Gaviidae > Gavia > Gavia stellata. The sequence continues at coordinate 25,360 of NW_026777001.1, forward strand.
CAAGTGTTTGTGGTTCGTTTGAGAGGTTACCAGTGGGAGATGAGGACCAGCAAGAGCTTTCAGGGCTGGCACCTTTAGTGTAGGAGCAATCGCTGGACGTTCGCAATTTCGGTGTTGAGCTCTGGCCAGATTGAGCAGCAGAGGCTGTGTACGTTGGAAGTTTTCGTAGGCTAAACAAGTTCAGAGCCCAAGTGTTTGTGGTTCGTTTGAGAGGTTACCAGTGGGAGATGAGGACCAGCAAGAGCTTTCAGGGCTGGCACCTTTAGTGTAGGAGCAATCGCTGGACGTTCGCAATTTCGGTGTTGAGCTCTGGCCAGATTGAGCAGGAGAGGCTGTGTACGTTGGAAGTTTTAGTAGGCTAAACAAGTTCAGAGCCCAAGTGTTTGTGGTTCGTTTGAGAGGTTACCAGTGGGAGATGAGGACCAGCAAGAGCTTTCAGGGCTGGCACCTTTAGTGTAGGAGCAATCGCTGGACGTTCACAATTTCGGTGTTGAATTTCAGGAAGATTGAGCAGGAGAGGCTGTGTACGTTGGAAGTTTTCGTAGGCTAAACAAGTTCAGAGCCCAAGTGTTTGTGGTTCGTTTGAGAGGTTAGCAGTGGGAGATGAGGACCAGCAAGAGCTTTCAGGGCTGGCACCTTTAGTGTAGGAGCAATCGCTGGACGTTCGCAATTTCGGTGTTGAATTTTGGGCAGATTGAGCAGGAGAGGCTGTGTACGTTGGAAGTTTTCGTAGGCTAAACAAGTTCAGAGCCCAAGTGTTTGTGGTTCGTTTGAGAGGTTACCAGTGGGAGATGAGGACCAGCAAGAGCTTTCAGGGCTGGCACCTTTAGTGTAGGAGCAATCGCTGGACGTTCACAATTTCGGTGTTGAATTTTGGCCAGATTGAGCAGGAGAGGCTGTGTACGTTGGAAGTTTTCGTAGGCTAAACAAGATCAGAGCCCAAGTGTTTGTGGTTCGTTTGAGAGGTTCCCAGTGGGAGATGAGGACCAGCAAGAGCTTTCAGGGCTGGCACCTTTAGTGTAGGAGCAATCGCCGGACGTTCGCAATTTTGGTGTTCAGCTCTTTCCAGATTGAGCAGGAGAGGCTGTGTACGTTGGAAGTTTTCGTAGGCTAAACAAGTTCAGAGCCCAAGTGTTTGTGGTTCGTTTGAGAGGTTACCAGTGGGAGATGAGGACCAGCAAGAGCTTTCAGGGCTGGCACCTTTAGTGTAGGAGCAATCGCTGGACGTTCGCAATTTCGGTGTTGAATTTTGGCCAGATTGAGCAGGAGAGGCTGTGTACTTTGGAAGTTTTCGTAGGCTAAACAAGTTCAGAGCCCAAGTGTTTGTGGTTCGTTTGAGAGGTTACCAGTGGGAGATGAGGACCAGCAAGAGCTTTCAGGGCTGGCACCTTTAGTGTAGGAGCAATCCCTGGACGTTCACAATTTCGGTTTTGAATTTCAGGCAGATTGAGCAGGAGAGGCTGTGTACGTTGGAAGTTTTCGTAGGCTAAACAAGTTCAGAGCCCAAGTGTTTGTGGTTCGTTTGAGAGGTTACCAGTGGGAGATGAGGACCAGCAAGAGCTTTCAGGGCTGGCACCTTTAGTGTAGGAGCAATCGCTGGACGTTCGCAATTTCTGTGTTGAATTTCAGGCAGATTGAGCAGGAGAGGCTGTGTACGTTGGAAGTTTTCGTAGGCTAAACAAGTTCAGAGCCCAAGTGTTTGTGGTTCGTTTGAGAGGTTACCAGTGGGAGATGAGGACCAGCAAGAGCTTTCAGGGCTGGCACCTTTAGTGTAGGAGCAATCGCTGGACGTTCGCAATTTCGGTGTTGAATTTCAGGCAGATTGAGCAGGAGAGGCTGTGTACGTTGGAAGTTTTCGTAGGCTAAACAAGTTCAGAGCCCAAGTGTTTGTGGTTCGTTTGAGAGGTTCCCAGTGGGAGATGAGGACCAGCAAGAGCTTTCAGGGCTGGCACCTTTAGTGTAGGAGCAATCGCCGGACGTTCACAATTTCGGTGTTGAATTTCAGGCAGATTGAGCAGGAGAGGCTGTGTACGTTGGAAGTTTTCGTAGGCTAAACAAGATCAGAGCCCAAGTGTTTGTGGTTCGTTTGAGAGGTTACCAGTGGGAGATGAGGACCAGCAAGAGCTTTCAGGGCTGGCACCTTTAGTGTAGGAGCAATCGCTGGACGTTCACAATTTCGGTGTTGACTTTTGGCCAGATTGAGCAGGAGAGGCTGTGTACGTTGGAAGTTTTCGTAGGCTAAACAAGATCAGAGCCCAAGTGTTTGTGGTTCGTTTGAGAGGTTACCAGTGGGAGATGAGGACCAGCAAGAGCTTTCAGGGCTGGCACCTTTAGTGTAGGAGCAATCGCCGGACGTTCGCAATTTTGGTGTTCAGCTCTTTCCAGATTGAGCAGGAGAGGCTGTGTACGTTGGAAGTTTTCGTAGGCTAAACAAGTTCAGAGCCCAAGTGTTTGTGGTTCGTTTGAGAGGTTACCAGTGGGAGATGAGGACCAGCAAGAGCTTTCAGGGCTGGCACCTTTAGTGTAGGAGCAATCGCCGGACGTTCGCAATTTCGGTGTTGAATTTCAGGCAGATTGAGCAGGAGAGGCTGTGTACGTTGGAAGTTTTCGTAGGCTAAACAAGTTCAGAGCCCAAGTGTTTGTGGTTCGTTTGAGAGGTTACCAGTGGGACATGAGGACCAGCAAGAGCTTTCAGGGCTGGCACCTTTAGTGTAGGAGCAATCGCTGGACGTTCGCAATTTCGGTGTTGAGCTCTGGCCAGACTGAGCAGCAGAGGCTGTGTACGTTGGAAGTTTTAGTAGGCTAAACAAGTTCAGAGCCCAAGTGTTTGTGGTTCGTTTGAGAGGTTACCAGTGGGAGATGAGGACCAGCAAGAGCTTTCAGGGCTGGCACCTTTAGTGTAGGAGCAATCGCTGGACGTTCGCAATGTCGGTGTTGAGCTCTGGCCAGATTGAGCAGGAGAGGCTGTGTACGTTGGAAGTTTTCGTAGGCTAAACAAGTTCAGAGCCCAAGTGTTTGTGGTTCGTTTGAGAGGTTACCAGTGGGAGATGAGGACCAGCAAGAGCTTTCAGGGCTGGCACCTTTAGTGTAGGAGCAATCGCTGGACGTTCACAATTTCGGTGTTGAATTTCAGGCAGATTGAGCAGGAGAGGCTGTGTACGTTGGAAGTTTTCGTAGGCTAAACAAGTTCAGAGCCCAAGTGTTTGTGGTTCGTTTGAGAGGTTCCCAGTGGGAGACGAGGACCAGCAAGAGCTTTCAGGGCTGGCACCTTTAGTGTAGGAGCAATCGCTGGACGTTCGCAATTTCGGTGTTGAGCTCTGGCCAGATTGAGCAGGAGAGGCTGTGTACATTGGAAGTTTTAGTAGGCTAAAGAAGTTCAGAGCCCAAGTGTTTGTGGTTCGTTTGAGAGGTTAGCAGTGGGAGATGAGGACCAGCAAGAGCTTTCAGGGCTGGCACCTTTAGTGTAGGAGCAATCGCTGGACGTTCGCAATTTCGGTGTTGAGCTCTGGCCAGATTGAGCAGGAGAGGCTGTGTACGTTGGAAGTTTTCGTAGGCTAAACAAGTTCAGAGCCCAAGTGTTTGTGGTTCGTTTGAGAGGTTACCAGTGGGAGATGAGGACCAGCAAGAGCTTTCAGGGCTGGCACCTTTAGTGTAGGAGCAATCGCTGGACGTTCACAATTTCGGTGTTGAATTTCAGGCAGATTGGGCAGGAGAGGCTGTGTACGTTGGAAGTTTTCGTAGGCTAAACAAGTTCAGAGCCCAAGTGTTTGTGGTTCGTTTGAGAGGTTACCAGTGGGAGATGAGGACCAGCAAGAGCTTTCAGGGCTGGCACCTTTAGTGTAGGAGCAATTGCTGGACGTTCGCAATTTCGGTGTTGAATTTCAGGCAGATTGAGCAGGAGAGGCTGTGTACGTTGGAAGTTTTCGTAGGCTAAACAAGTTCAGAGCCCAAGTGTTTGTGGTTCGTTTGAGAGGTTACCAGTGGGAGATGAGGACCAGCAAGAGCTTTCAGGGCTGGCACCTTTAGTGTAGGAGCAATCGCCGGACGTTCGCAATTTCGGTGTTGAATTTTGGCCAGATTGAGCAGGAGAGGCTGTGTACGTTGGAAGTTTTCGTAGGCTAAACAAGTTCAGAGGCCAAGTGTTTGTGGTTCGTTTGAGAGGTTACCAGTGGGAGATGAAGACCAGCAAGAGCTTTCAGGGCTGGCACCTTTAGTGTAGGAGCAATCGCCAGACGTTCGCATTTTCAGTGTTCAGCTCTGGCCAGATTGAGCAGGAGAGGCTGTGTACGTTGGAAGTTTTCGTAGGCTAAACAAGTTCAGAGCCCAAGTGTTTGTGGTTCGTTTGAGAGGTTACCAGTGGGAGATGAGGACCAGCAAGAGCTTTCAGGGCTGGCACCTTTAGTGTAGGAGCAATCGCCGGACGTTCGCAATTTCGGTGTTGAATTTCAGGCAGATTGAGCAGGAGAGGCTGTGTACGTTGGAAGTTTTCGTAGGCTAAACAAGTTCAGAGCCCAAGTGTTTGTGGTTCGTTTGAGAGGTTACCAGTGGGAGATGAGGACCAGCAAGAGCTTTCAGGGCTGGCACCTTTAGTGTAGGAGCAATCGCTGGACGTTCGCAATTTCGGTGTTGAGCTCTGGCCAGACTGAGCAGCAGAGGCTGTGTACGTTGGAAGTTTTAGTAGGCTAAACAAGTTCAGAGCCCAAGTGTTTGTGGTTCGTTTGAGAGGTTACCAGTGGGAGATGAGGACCAGCAAGAGCTTTCAGGGCTGGCACCTTTAGTGTAGGAGCAATCGCTGGACGTTCGCAATTTCGGTGTTGAGCTCTGGCCAGATTGAGCAGGAGAGGCTGTGTACGTTGGAAGTTTTCGTAGGCTAAACAAGTTCAGAGCCCAAGTGTTTGTGGTTCGTTTGAGAGGTTACCAGTGGGAGATGAGGACCAGCAAGAGCTTTCAGGGCTGGCGCCTTTAGTGTAGGAGCAATCCCTGGACGTTCGCAATTTCGGTGTTGAATTTCAGGCAGATTGAGCAGGAGAGGCTGTGTACGTTGGAAGTTTTCGTAGGCTAAACAAGTTCAGAGCCCAAGTGTTTGTGGTTCGTTTGAGAGGTTACCAGTGGGAGATGAGGACCAGCAAGAGCTTTCAGGGCTGGCACCTTTAGTGTAGGAGCAATCGCTGGACGTTCACAATTTCGGTGTTGAATTTCAGGCAGATTGAGCAGGAGAGGCTGTGTACGTTGGAAGTTTTCGTAGGCTAAACAAGTTCAGAGCCCAAGTGTTTGTGGTTCGTTTGAGAGGTTACCAGTGGGAGATGAGGACCAGCAAGAGCTTTCAGGGCTGGCACCTTTAGTGTAGGAGCAATCGCTGGACGTTCACAATTTCGGTGTTGAGCTCTGGCCAGATTGAGCAGGAGAGGCTGTGTACGTTGGAAGTTTTCGTAGGCTAAACAAGATCAGAGCCCAAGTGTTTGTGGTTCGTTTGAGAGGTTCCCAGTGGGAGACGAGGACCAGCAAGAGCTTTCAGGGCTGGCACCTTTAGTGTAGGAGCAATCGCTGGACGTTCACAATTTCGGTGTTGAGCTCTGGCCAGATTGAGCAGGAGAGGCTGTGTACGTTGGAAGTTTTCGTAGGCTAAACAAGTTCAGAGCCCAAGTGTTTGTGGTTCGTTTGAGAGGTTCCCAGTGGGAGACGAGGACCAGCAAGAGCTTTCAGGGCTGGCACCTTTAGTGTAGGAGCAATCGCTGGACGTTCGCAATTTCGGTGTTGAGCTCTGGCCAGATTGAGCAGGAGAGGCTGTGTACATTGGAAGTTTTAGTAGGCTAAAGAAGTTCAGAGCCCAAGTGTTTGTGGTTCGTTTGAGAGGTTACCAGTGGGAGATGAGGACCAGCAAGAGCTTTCAGGGCTGGCACCTTTAGTGTAGGAGCAATCGCTGGACGTTCGCAATTTCGGTGTTGAGCTCTGGCCAGATTGAGCAGGAGAGGCTGTGTACGTTGGAAGTTTTAGTAGGCTAAACAAGTTCAGAGCCCAAGTGTTTGTGGTTCGTTTGAGAGGTTACCAGTGGGAGATGAGGACCAGCAAGAGCTTTCAGGGCTGGCACCTTTAGTGTAGGAGCAATCGCTGGACGTTCACAATTTCGGTGTTGAATTTCAGGCAGATTGGGCAGGAGAGGCTGTGTACGTTGGAAGTTTTCGTAGGCTAAACAAGTTCAGAGCCCAAGTGTTTGTGGTTCGTTTGAGAGGTTACCAGTGGGAGATGAGGACCAGCAAGAGCTTTCAGGGCTGGCACCTTTAGTGTAGGAGCAATCGCTGGACGTTCGCAATTTCGGTGTTGAATTTCAGGCAGATTGAGCAGGAGAGGCTGTGTACGTTGGAAGTTTTCGTAGGCTAAACAAGTTCAGAGCCCAAGTGTTTGTGGTTCGTTTGAGAGGTTACCAGTGGGAGATGAGGACCAGCAAGAGCTTTCAGGGCTGGCACCTTTAGTGTAGGAGCAATCGCCGGACGTTCGCAATTTCGGTGTTGAATTTTGGCCAGATTGAGCAGGAGAGGCTGTGTACGTTGGAAGTTTTCGTAGGCTAAACAAGTTCAGAGCCCAAGTGTTTGTGGTTCGTTTGAGAGGTTACCAGTGGGAGATGAAGACCAGCAAGAGCTTTCAGGGCTGGCACCTTTAGTGTAGGAGCAATCGCCAGACGTTCGCATTTTCAGTGTTCAGCTCTGGCCAGATTGAGCAGGAGAGGCTGTGTACGTTGGAAGTTTTAGTAGGCTAAACAAGTTCAGAGCCCAAGTGTTTGTGGTTCGTTTGAGAGGTTCCCAGTGGGAGATGAGGACAAGCAAGAGCTTTCAGGGCTGGCACCTTTAGTGTAGGAGCAATCCCTGGACGTTCGCAATTTCGGTGTTGAATTTTGGCCAGATTGAGCAGGAGAGGCTGTGTACTTTGGAAGTTTTCGTAGGCTAAACAAGATCAGAGCCCAAGTGTTTGTGGTTCGTTTGAGAGGTTACCAGTGGGAGATGAGGACCAGCAAGAGCTTTCAGGGCTGGCACCTTTAGTGTAGGAGCAATCGCCGGACGTTCGCAATTTCGGTGTTGAATTTCGGGCAGATTGGGCAGGAGAGGCTGTGTACGTTGGAAGTTTTCGTAGGCTAAACAAGTTCAGAGCCCAAGTGTTTGTGGTTCGTTTGAGAGGTTACCAGTGGGAGATGAGGACCAGCAACAGCTTTCAGGGCTGGCACCTTTAGTGTAGGAGCAATCGCTGGACGTTCGCAATTTCGGTGTTGAGCTCTGGCCAGATTGAGCAGGAGAGGCTGTGTACGTTGGAAGTTTTAGTAGGCTAAACAAGTTCAGAGCCCAAGTGTTTGTGGTTCGTTTGAGAGGTTACCAGTGGGAGATGAGGACCAGCAAGAGCTTTCAGGGCTGGCACCTTTAGTGTAGGAGCAATCGCTGGACGTTCGCAATTTCGGTGTTGAATTTCAGGCAGATTGAGCAGGAGAGGCTGTGTACGTTGGAAGTTTTCGTAGGCTAAACAAGTTCAGAGCCCAAGTGTTTGTGGTTCGTTTGAGAGGTTACCAGTGGGAGATGAGGACCAGCAAGAGCTTTCAGGGCTGGCACCTTTAGTGTAGGAGCAATCCCTGGACGTTCGCAATTTCGGTGTTGAATTTCAGGCAGATTGGGCAGGAGAGGCTGTGTACGTTGGAAGTTTTCGTAGGCTAAACAAGTTCAGAGCCCAAGTGTTTGTGGTTCGTTTGAGAGGTTACCAGTGGGAGATGAGGACCAGCAAGAGCTTTCAGGGCTGGCACCTTTAGTGTAGGAGCAATCGCCGGACGTTCGCAATTTCGGTGTTGAATTTTGGCCAGATTGAGCAGGAGAGGCTGTGTACGTTGGAAGTTTACGTAGGCTAAACAAGTTCAGAGCCCAAGTGTTTGTGGTTCGTTTGAGAGGTTACCAGTGGGAGATGAAGACCAGCAAGAGGTTGCAGGGCTGGCACCTTTAGTGTAGGAGCAATCGCCAGACGTTCGCATTTTCAGTGTTCAGCTCTGGCCAGATTGAGCAGGAGAGGCTGTGTACGTTGGAAGTTTTCGTAGGCTAAACAAGTTCAGAGCCCAAGTGTTTGTGGTTCGTTTGAGAGGTTCCCAGTGGGAGATGAGGACAAGCAAGAGCTTTCAGGGCTGGCACCTTTAGTGTAGGAGCAATCCCTGGACGTTCGCAATTTCGGTGTTGAATTCTGGCCAGATTGAGCAGGAGAGGCTGTGTACTTTGGAAGTTTTCGTAGGCTAAACAAGATCAGAGCCCAAGTGTTTGTGGTTCGTTTGAGAGGTTACCAGTGGGAGATGAGGACCAGCAAGAGCTTTCAGGGCTGGCACCTTTAGTGTAGGAGCAATCGCCGGACGTTCGCAATTTCGGTGTTGAATTTCGGGCAGATTGGGCAGGAGAGGCTGTGTACGTTGGAAGTTTTCGTAGGCTAAACAAGTTCAGAGCCCAAGTGTTTGTGGTTCGTTTGAGAGGTTACCAGTGGGAGATGAGGACCAGCAAGAGCTTTCAGGGCTGGCACCTTTAGTGTAGGAGCAATCGCTGGACGTTCGCAATTTCGGTGTTGAATTTCAGGCAGGTTGAGCAGGAGAGGCTGTGTACGTTGGAAGTTTTCGTAGGCTAAACAATTTCAGAGCCCAAGTGTTTGTGGTTCGTTTGAGAGGTTAGCAGTGGGAGATGAGGACCAGCAAGAGCTTTCAGGGCTGGCACCTTTAGTGTAGGAGCAATCGCTGGACGTTCGCAATTTCGGTGTTGAGCTCTGGCCAGATTGAGCAGGAGAGGCTGTGTACGTTGGAAGTTTTCGTAGGCTAAACAAGATCAGAGCCCAAGTGTTTGTGGTTCGTTTGAGAGGTTACCAGTGGGAGATGAGGACCAGCAATAGCTTTCAGGGCTGGCACCTTTAGTGTAGGAGCAATCGCTGGACGTTCGCAAATTCGGTGTTGAATTTCAGGCAGATTGAGCAGGAGAGGCTGTGTACGTTGGAAGTTTTCGTAGGCTAAACAAGTTCAGAGCCCAAGTGTTTGTGGTTCGTTTGAGAGGTTACCAGTGGGAGATGAGGACCAGCAAGAGCTTTCAGGGCTGGCACCTTTAGTGTAGGAGCAATCGCCGGACGTTCGCAATTTCGGTGTTGAATTTCAGGCAGATTGAGCAGGAGAGGCTGTGTACGTTGGAAGTTTTCGTAGGCTAAACAAGTTCAGAGCCCAAGTGTTTGTGGTTCGTTTGAGAGGTTACCAGTGGGAGATGAGGACCAGCAAGAGCTTTCAGGGCTGGCACCTTTAGTGTAGGAGCAATCGCTGGACGTTCGCAATTTCGGTGTTGAATTTCAGGCAGGTTGAGCAGGAGAGGCTGTGTACGTTGGAAGTTTTCGTAGGCTAAACAAGTTCAGAGCCCAAGTGTTTGTGGTTCGTTTGAGAGGTTAGCAGTGGGAGATGAGGACCAGCAAGAGCTTTCAGGGCTGGCACCTTTAGTGTAGGAGCAATCGCTGGACGTTCGCAATTTCGGTGTTGAGCTCTGGCCAGATTGAGCAGGAGAGGCTGTGTACGTTGGAAGTTTTAGTAGGCTAAACAAGTTCAGAGCCCAAGTGTTTGTGGTTCGTTTGAGAGGTTACCACTGGGAGATGAGGACCAGCAAGAGCTTTCAGGGCTGGCACCTTTAGTGTAGGAGCAATCGCTGGACGTTCACAATTTCGGTGTTGAATTTCAGGCAGATTGAGCAGGAGAGGCTGTGTACGTTGGAAGTTTTCGTAGGCTAAACAAGTTCAGAGCCCAAGTGTTTGTGGTTCGTTTGAGAGGTTACCAGTGGGAGATGAGGACCAGCAAGAGCTTTCAGGGCTGGCACCTTTAGTGTAGGAGCAATCGCTGGACGTTCACAATTTCGGTGTTGAATTTCAGGCAGATTGAGCAGGAGAGGCTGTGTACGTTGGAAGTTTTAGTAGGCTAAACAAGTTCAGAGCCCAAGTGTTTGTGGTTCGTTTGAGAGGTTACCAGTGGGAGATGAGGACCAGCAAGAGCTTTCAGGGCTGGCACCTTTAGTGTAGGAGCAATCGCTGGACGTTCACAATTTCGGTGTTGAATTTTGGCCAGATTGAGCAGGAGAGGCTGTGTACGTTGGAAGTTTTCGTAGGCTAAACAAGATCAGAGCCCAAGTGTTTGTGGTTCGTTTGAGAGGTTACCAGTGGGAGATGAGGACCAGCAAGAGCTTTCAGGGCTGGCACCTTTAGTGTAGGAGCAATCGCCGGACGTTCGCAATTTTGGTGTTCAGCTCTTTCCAGATTGAGCAGGAGAGGCTGTGTACGTTGGAAGTTTTCGTAGGCTAAACAAGTTCAGAGCCCAAGTGTTTGTGGTTCGTTTGAGAGGTTCCCAGTGGGAGATGAGGACCAGCAAGAGCTTTCAGGGCTGGCACCTTTAGTGTAGGAGCAATCGCTGGACGTTCGCAATTTCGGTGTTGAATTTCAGGCAGATTGAGCAGGAGAGGCTGTGTACGTTGGAAGTTTTCGTAGGCTAAACAAGTTCAGAGCCCAAGTGTTTGTGGTTCGTTTGAGAGGTTACCAGTGGGAGATGAGGACCAGCAAGAGCTTTCAGGGCTGGCACCTTTAGTGTAGGAGCAATCGCTGGACGTTCGCAATTTCGGTGTTGAGCTCTGGCCAGATTGAGCAGGAGAGGCTGTGTACGTTGGAAGTTTTCGTAGGCTAAACAAGTTCAGAGCCCAAGTGTTTGTGGTTCGTTTGAGAGGTTACCAGTGGGAGATGAGGACCAGCAAGAGCTTTCAGGGCTGGCACCTTTAGTGTAGGAGCAATCGCTGGACGTTCACAATTTCGGTGTTGAATTTCAGGCAGATTGAGCAGGAGAGGCTGTGTACGTTGGAAGTTTTCGTAGGCTAAACAAGTTCAGAGCCCAAGTGTTTGTGGTTCGTTTGAGAGGTTACCAGTGGGAGATGAGGACCAGCAAGAGCTTTCAGGGCTGGCACCTTTAGTGTAGGAGCAATCGCTGGACGTTCACAATTTCGGTGTTGAATTTCAGGCAGATTGAGCAGGAGAGGCTGTGTACGTTGGAAGTTTTCGTAGGCTAAACAAGTTCAGAGCCCAAGTGTTTGTGGTTCGTTTGAGAGGTTACCAGTGGGAGATGAGGACCAGCAAGAGCTTTCAGGGCTGGCACCTTTAGTGTAGGAGCAATCGCTGGACGTTCACAATTTCGGTGTTGAATTTTGGCCAGATTGAGCAGGAGAGGCTGTGTACGTTGGAAGTTTTCGTAGGCTAAACAAGATCAGAGCCCAAGTGTTTGTGGTTCGTTTGAGAGGTTACCAGTGGGAGATGAGGACCAGCAAGAGCTTTCAGGGCTGGCACCTTTAGTGTAGGAGCAATCGCCGGACGTTCGCAATTTTGGTGTTCAGCTCTTTCCAGATTGAGCAGGAGAGGCTGTGTACGTTGGAAGTTTTCGTAGGCTAAACAAGTTCAGAGCCCAAGTGTTTGTGGTTCGTTTGAGAGGTTACCAGTGGGAGATGAGGACCAGCAAGAGCTTTCAGGGCTGGCACCTTTAGTGTAGGAGCAATCGCTGGACGTTCGCAATTTCGGTGTTGAATTTCAGGCAGATTGAGCAGGAGACGCTGTGTACGTTGGAAGAATCACAGAATCACAGAATCACAGATTCAGTACGGTTGGAAAAGACCTGTAAGATCATCGAGTCCAACCTGGAAAAAAAAAAAAAAAAAAAAAAAAAAAAAAACCACCACAAAACCCACGCCACACAACAACAATAACAAGCCACAACCCACCCAACACCACACAGCACCATGTCCATCAAGCTACATCCCACAATGCTACATCCACACGCTTCTTGAATACCTCCAGGGAGGGTGACTCTACCACCTCCCTGGGCAGCCTATTCCAGTGTTTCACCACTCTCTCAGTGAAGAACTTTTTCCTAATGTCTAGCCTGAACCTCCCCTGTCGCAACTTGAGGCCATTTCCTCTAGTCCTGTCACTAGTCACTTGGGAGAAGAGACCAACACCCACCTCTCTGCAACCCCCTTTCAGGTAGTTGTAGAGAGCGATAAGGTCTCCCCTCAGCCTCCTCTTCTCCAGGCTAAACAACCCCAGCTCCCTCAGCCGCTCCTCATAAGACTTGTGTTCCAGACCCCTCACCAGCTTCGTCGCCCTTCTCTGGACACGCTCGAGCACCTCAATGTCCTTCTTGTAGTGAGGGGCCCAAAACTGAACACAGTATTCGAGGTGCGGCCTCACCAGAGCCGAGTACAGAGGCATGATCACCTCCCTGCTCCTGCTGGCCACACTATTTCTGATACAAGCCAGGATGCCGTTGGCCTTCTTGGCCACCTGGGCACACTGCTGGCTCATATTCAGCCGGCTGTCGATCAACACCCCCAGGTCCTTTTCTGCGGGGGAACTTTCCAGCCACTCGTCCCCAAGCCTGTAGCGTTGCCTGGGGTTGTTGTGGCCGAAGTGTAGAACCCGGCACTTGGCCTTATTGAACTTCATCCGGTTGGCCTCAGCCCATCGATCCAGCCTGTCCAGATCCCTCTGCAGAGCCTTCCTACCCTCAAGCAGATCAACACTCCCTCCCAACTTGGTGTCGTCTGCAAACTTGCTGAGGGAGCACTCTATCCCCTCATCCAGATCATCAATGAAGACATTAAACAAGACCGGTCCCAAAACCGAGCCCTGGGGGACTCCGCTTGTGACCGGCCGCCAGCTGGATTTCACCCCATTCACCACAACCCTCTGGGCTCGGCCATCCAGCCAGTTTTTTACCCAGCGAAGAGTGTACCTGTCTAAACCACGGGCCGCCAGCTTCTCTAGGAGAATACTGTGGGGAACAGTGTCAAAGGCTTTGCTGAAGTCCAGGTAGACAACATCAACAGCCTTCCCCTCATCCACTAGGCGGGTCACCTGGTCATAGAAGGAGATCAGGTTGGTCAAGCAGGACCTGCCTTTCATGAACCCGTGCTGGCTGGGCCTGATCCCTTGGGTAACCTGCACGTAAAGTTTTCGTAGGCTAAACAAGTTCAGAGCCCAAGTGTTTGTGGTTCGTTTGAGAGGTTACCAGTGGGAGATGAGGACCAGCAAGAGCTTTCAGGGCTGGCACCTTTAGTGTAGGAGCAATCGCTGGACGTTCGCAATTTCGGTGTTGAATTTCAGGCAGGTTGAGCAGGAGAGGCTGTGTACGTTGGAAGTTTTCGTAGGCTAAACAAGTTCAGAGCCCAAGTGTTTGTGGTTCGTTTGAGAGGTTAGCAGTGGGAGATGAGGACCAGCAAGAGCTTTCAGGGCTGGCACCTTTAGTGTAGGAGCAATCGCTGGACGTTCGCAATTTCGGTGTTGAGCTCTGGCCAGATTGAGCAGGAGAGGCTGTGTACGTTGGAAGTTTTCGTAGGCTAAACAAGTTCAGAGCCCAAGTGTTTGTGGTTCGTTTGAGAGGTTCCCAGTGGGAGATGAGGACCAGCAAGAGCTTTCAGGGCTGGCACCTTTAGTGTAGGAGCAATCGCTGGACGTTCGCAATTTCGGTGTTGAATTTCAGGCAGATTGAGCAGGAGAGGCTGTGTACGTTGGAAGTTTTCGTAGGCTAAACAAGTTCAGAGCCCAAGTGTTTGTGGTTCGTTTGAGAGGTTACCAGTGGGAGATGAGGACCAGCAAGAGCTTTCAGGGCTGGCACCTTTAGTGTAGGAGCAATCACTGGACGTTCACAATTTCGGTGTTGAATTTCAGGCAGATTGAGCAGGAGAGGCTGTGTACGTTGGAAGTTTTCGTAGGCTAAACAAGTTCAGAGCCCAAGTGTTTGTGGTTCGTTTGAGAGGTTACCAGTGGGAGATGAGGACCAGCAAGAGCTTTCAGGGCTGGCACCTTTAGTGTAGGAGCAATCGCTGGACGTTCACAATTTCGGTGTTGAATTTTGGCCAGATTGAGCAGGAGAGGCTGTGTACGTTGGAAGTTTTCGTAGGCTAAACAAGATCAGAGCCCAAGTGTTTGTGGTTCGTTTGAGAGGTTACCAGTGGGAGATGAGGACCAGCAAGAGCTTTCAGGGCTGGCACCTTTAGTGTAGGAGCAATCGCCGGACGTTCGCAATTTTGGTGTTCAGCTCTTTCCAGATTGAGCAGGAGAGGCTGTGTACGTTGGAAGTTTTCGTAGGCTAAACAAGTTCAGAGCCCAAGTGTTTGTGGTTCGTTTGAGAGGTTACCAGTGGGAGATGAGGACCAGCAAGAGCTTTCAGGGCTGGCACCTTTAGTGTAGGAGCAATCGCCGGACGTTCGCAATTTCGGTGTTGAATTTCAGGCAGATTGAGCAGGAGAGGCTGTGTACGTTGGAAGTTTTCGTAGGCTAAACAAGTTCAGAGCCCAAGTGTTTGTGGTTCGTTTGAGAGGTTACCAGTGGGAGATGAGGACCAGCAAGAGCTTTCAGGGCTGGCACCTTTAGTGTAGGAGCAATCGCTGGACGTTCGCAATTTCGGTGTTGAGCTCTGGCCAGATTGAGCAGGAGAGGCTGTGTACGTTTTAAGTTTTACTAGGCTAAACAAGTTCAGAGCCCAAGTGTTTGTGGTTCGTTTGAGAGGTTACCAGTGGGAGATGAGGACCAGCAAGAGCTTTCAGGGCTGGCACCTTTAGTGTAGGAGCAATCGCTGGACGTTCACAATTTCGGTGTTGAATTTCAGGCAGATTGGGCAGGAGAGGCTGTGTACGTTGGAAGTTTTCGTAGGCTAAACAAGTTCAGAGCCCAAGTGTTTGTGGTTCGTTTGAGAGGTTACCAGTGGGAGATGAGGACCAGCAAGAGCTTTCAGGGCTGGCACCTTTAGTGTAGGAGCAATCGCTGGACGTTCGCAATTTCGGTGTTGAATTTTGGCCAGATTGAGCAGGAGAGGCTGTGTACGTTGGAAGTTTTCGTAGGCTAAACAAGTTCAGAGCCCAAGTGTTTGTGGTTCGTTTGAGAGGTTCCCAGTGGGAGATGAAGACCAGCAAGAGGTTTCAGGGCTGGCACCTTTAGTGTAGGAGCAATCGCCAGACGTTCGCATTTTCAGTGTTCAGCTCTGGCCAGATTGAGCAGGAGAGGCTGTGTACGTTGGAAGTTTTAGTAGGCTAAACAAGTTCAGAGCCCAAGTGTTTGTGGTTCGTTTGAGAGGTTCCCAGTGGGAGATGAGGACAAGCAAGACCTTTCAGGGCTGGCACCTTTAGTGTAGGAGCAATCCCTGGACGTTCGCAATTTCGGTGTTGAATTCTGGCCAGATTGAGCAGGAGAGGCTGTGTACTTTGGAAGTTTTCGTAGGCTAAACAAGATCAGAGCCCAAGTGTTTGTGGTTCGTTTGAGAGGTTACCAGTGGGAGATGAGGACCAGCAAGAGCTTTCAGGGCTGGCACCTTTAGTGTAGGAACAATCGCCGGACGTTCGCAATTTCGGTGTTGAATTTCGGGCAGATTGGGCAGGAGAGGCTGTGTACGTTGGAAGTTTTCGTAGGCTAAACAAGTTCAGAGCCCAAGTGTTTGTGGTTCGTTTGAGAGGTTACCAGTGGGAGATGAGGACCAGCAAGAGCTTTCAGGGCTGGCACCTTTAGTGTAGGAGCAATCCCTGGACGTTCGCAATTTCGGTGTTGAATTTCAGGCAGATTGAGCAGGAGAGGCTGTGTACGTTGGAAGTTTTCGTAGGCTAAACAAGTTCAGAGCCCAAGTGTTTGTGGTTCGTTTGAGAGGTTACCAGTGGGAGATGAGGACCAGCAAGAGCTTTCAGGGCTGGCACCTTTAGTGTAGGAGCAATCGCCGGACGTTCGCAATTTCGGTGTTGAATTTTGGCCAGATTGAGCAGGAGAGGCTGTGTACGTTGGAAGTTTTCGTAGGCTAAACAAGTTCAGAGCCCAAGTGTTTGTGGTTCGTTTGAGAGGTTCCCAGTGGGAGATGAGGACAAGCAAGAGCTTTCAGGGCTGGCACCTTTAGTGTAGGAGCAATCCCTGGACGTTCGCAATTTCGGTGTTCAATTCTGGCCAGATTGAGCAGGAGAGGCTGTGTACTTTGGAAGTTTTCGTAGGCTAAACAAGATCAGAGCCCAAGTGTTTGTGGTTCGTTTGAGAGGTTACCAGTGGGAGATGAGGACCAGCAAGAGCTTTCAGGGCTGGCACCTTTAGTGTAGGAGCAATCGCCGGACGTTCGCAATTTCGGTGTTGAATTTCGGGCAGATTGGGCAGGAGAGGCTGTGTACGTTGGAAGTTTTCGTAGGCTAAACAAGTTCAGAGCCCAAGTGTTTGTGGTTCGTTTGAGAGGTTACCAGTGGGAGATGAGGACCAGCAAGAGCTTTCAGGGCTGGCACCTTTAGTGTAGGAGCAATCGCTGGACGTTCGCAATTTCGGTGTTGAATTTCAGGCAGATTGAGCAGGAGAGGCTGTGTACGTTGGAAGTTTTCGTAGGCTAAACAAGTTCAGAGCCCAAGTGTTTGTGGTTCGTTTGAGAGGTTCCCAGTGGGAGATGAGGACCAGCAAGAGCTTTCAGGGCTGGCACCTTTAGTGTAGGAGCAATCGCCGGACGTTCGCAATTTCGGTGTTGAATTTTGGCCAGATTGAGCAGGAGAGGCTGTGTACGTTGGAAGTTTTCGTAGGCTAAACAAGTTCAGAGCCCAAGTGTTTGTGGTTCGTTTGAGAGGTTACCAGTGGGAGATGAGGACCAGCAAGAGCTTTCAGGGCTGGCACCTTTAGTGTAGGAGCAATCCCTGGACGTTCGCAATTTCGGTGTTGAGCTCTGGCCAGATTGAGCAGGAGAGGGAGTGTACGTTGGAAGTTTTAGTAGGCTAAACAAGTTCAGAGCCCAAGTGTTTGTGGTTCGTTTGAGAGGTTACCAGTGGGAGATGAGGACCAGCAAGAGCTTTCAGGGCTGGCACCTTTAGTGTAGGAGCAATCGCTGGACGTTCGCAATTTCGGTGTTGAATTTTGGCCAGATTGAGCAGGAGAGGCTGTGTACGTTGGAAGTTTTCGTAGGCTAAACAAGTTCAGAGCCCAAGTGTTTGTGGTTCGTTTGAGAGGTTACCAGTGGGAGATGAGGACCAGCAAGAGCTTTCAGGGCTGGCACCTTTAGTGTAGGAGCAATCCCTGGACGTTCGCAATTTCGGTGTTGAATTTTGGCCAGATTGAGCAGGAGAGGCTGTGTACGTTGGAAGTTTTCGTAGGCTAAACAAGTTCAGAGCCCAAGTGTTTGTGGTTCGTTTGAGAGGTTACCAGTGGGAGATGAGGACCAGCAAGAGCTTTCAGGGCTGGCACCTTTAGTGTAGGAGCAATCCCTGGACGTTCACAATTTCGGTGTTGGATTTCAGGCAGATTGGGCAGGAGAGGCTGTGTACGTTGGAAGTTTTCGTAGGCTAAACAAGTTCAGAGCCCAAGTGTTTGTGGTTCGTTTGAGAGGTTACCAGTGGGAGATGAGGACCAGCAAGAGCTTTCAGGGCTGGCACCTTTAGTGTAGGAGCAATCCCTGGACGTTCGCAACTTCGGTGTTGAGCTCTGGCCAGATTGAGCAGGAGAGGCTGTGTACGTTGGAAGTTTTAGTAGGCTAAACAAGTTCAGAGCCCAAGTGTTTGTGGTTCGTTTGAGAGGTTACCAGTGGGAGATGAGGACCAGCAAGAGCTTTCAGGGCTGGCACCTTTAGTGTAGGAGCAATCGCTGGACGTTCGCAATTTCGGTGTTGAGCTCTGGCCAGATTGAGCAGGAGAGGCTGTGTACGTTGGAAGTTTTCGTAGGCTAAACAAGTTCAGAGCCCAAGTGTTTGTGGTTCGTTTGAGAGGTTACCAGTGGGAGATGAGGACCAGCAAGAGCTTTCAGGGCTGGCACCTTTAGTGTAGGAGCAATCCCTGGACGTTCGCAATTTCGGTGTTGAGCTCTGGCCAGATTGAGCAGGAGAGGGAGTGTACGTTGGAAGTTTTAGTAGGCTAAACAAGTTCAGAGCCCAAGTGTTTGTGGTTCGTTTGAGAGGTTACCAGTGGGAGATGAGGACCAGCAAGAGCTTTCAGGGCTGGCACCTTTAGTGTAGGAGCAATCGCTGGACGTTCGCAATTTCGGTGTTGAATTTTGGCCAGATTGAGCAGGAGAGGCTGTGTACGTTGGAAGTTTTCGTAGGCTAAACAAGTTCAGAGCCCAAGTGTTTGTGGTTCGTTTGAGAGGTTACCAGTGGGAGATGAGGACCAGCAAGAGCTTTCAGGGCTGGCACCTTTAGTGTAGGAGCAATCCCTGGACGTTCGCAATTTCGGTGTTGAATTTTGGCCAGATTGAGCAGGAGAGGCTGTGTACGTTGGAAGTTTTCGTAGGCTAAACAAGTTCAGAGCCCAAGTGTTTGTGGTTCGTTTGAGAGGTTACCAGTGGGAGATGAGGACCAGCAAGAGCTTTCAGGGCTGGCACCTTTAGTGTAGGAGCAATCCCTGGACGTTCACAATTTCGGTGTTGGATTTCAGGCAGATTGGGCAGGAGAGGCTGTGTACGTTGGAAGTTTTCGTAGGCTAAACAAGTTCAGAGCCCAAGTGTTTGTGGTTCGTTTGAGAGGTTACCAGTGGGAGATGAGGACCAGCAAGAGCTTTCAGGGCTGGCACCTTTAGTGTAGGAGCAATCCCTGGACGTTCGCAACTTCGGTGTTGAGCTCTGGCCAGATTGAGCAGGAGAGGCTGTGTACGTTGGAAGTTTTAGTAGGCTAAACAAGTTCAGAGCCCAAGTGTTTGTGGTTCGTTTGAGAGGTTACCAGTGGGAGATGAGGACCAGCAAGAGCTTTCAGGGCTGGCACCTTTAGTGTAGGAGCAATCGCTGGACGTTCGCAATTTCGGTGTTGAGCTCTGGCCAGATTGAGCAGGAGAGGCTGTGTACGTTGGAAGTTTTCGTAGGCTAAACAAGTTCAGAGCCCAAGTGTTTGTGGTTCGTTTGAGAGGTTACCAGTGGGAGATGAGGACCAGCAAGAGCTTTCAGGGCTGGCACCTTTAGTGTAGGAGCAATCCCTGGACGTTCGCAATTTCGGTGTTGAATTTCAGGCAGATTGAGCAGGAGAGGCTGTGTACGTTGGAAGTTTTCGTAGGCTAAACAAGTTCAGAGCCCAAGTGTTTGTGGTTCGTTTGAGAGGTTACCAGTGGGAGATGAGGACCAGCAAGAGCTTTCAGGGCTGGCACCTTTAGTGTAGGAGCAATCGCCGGACGTTCGCAATTTCGGTGTTGAATTTTGGCCAGATTGAGCAGGAGAGGCTGTGTACGTTGGAAGTTTTCGTAGGCTAAACAAGTTCAGAGCCCAAGTGTTTGTGGTTCGTTTGAGAGGTTCCCAGTGGGAGATGAGGACAAGCAAGAGCTTTCAGGGCTGGCACCTTTAGTGTAGGAGCAATCCCTGGACGTTCGCAATTTCGGTGTTCAATTCTGGCCAGATTGAGCAGGAGAGGCTGTGTACTTTGGAAGTTTTCGTAGGCTAAACAAGATCAGAGCCCAAGTGTTTGTGGTTCGTTTGAGAGGTTACCAGTGGGAGATGAGGACCAGCAAGAGCTTTCAGGGCTGGCACCTTTAGTGTAGGAGCAATCGCCGGACGTTCGCAATTTCGGTGTTGAATTTCGGGCAGATTGGGCAGGAGAGGCTGTGTACGTTGGAAGTTTTCGTAGGCTAAACAAGTTCAGAGCCCAAGTGTTTGTGGTTCGTTTGAGAGGTTACCAGTGGGAGATGAGGACCAGCAAGAGCTTTCAGGGCTGGCACCTTTAGTGTAGGAGCAATCGCTGGACGTTCGCAATTTCGGTGTTGAATTTCAGGCAGATTGAGCAGGAGAGGCTGTGTACGTTGGAAGTTTTCGTAGGCTAAACAAGTTCAGAGCCCAAGTGTTTGTGGTTCGTTTGAGAGGTTCCCAGTGGGAGATGAGGACCAGCAAGAGCTTTCAGGGCTGGCACCTTTAGTGTAGGAGCAATCGCCGGACGTTCGCAATTTCGGTGTTGAATTTTGGCCAGATTGAGCAGGAGAGGCTGTGTACGTTGGAAGTTTTCGTAGGCTAAACAAGTTCAGAGCCCAAGTGTTTGTGGTTCGTTTGAGAGGTTACCAGTGGGAGATGAGGACCAGCAAGAGCTTTCAGGGCTGGCACCTTTAGTGTAGGAGCAATCCCTGGACGTTCGCAATTTCGGTGTTGAGCTCTGGCCAGATTGAGCAGGAGAGGGAGTGTACGTTGGAAGTTTTAGTAGGCTAAACAAGTTCAGAGCCCAAGTGTTTGTGGTTCGTTTGAGAGGTTACCAGTGGGAGATGAGGACCAGCAAGAGCTTTCAGGGCTGGCACCTTTAGTGTAGGAGCAATCGCTGGACGTTCGCAATTTCGGTGTTGAATTTTGGCCAGATTGAGCAGGAGAGGCTGTGTACGTTGGAAGTTTTCGTAGGCTAAACAAGTTCAGAGCCCAAGTGTTTGTGGTTCGTTTGAGAGGTTACCAGTGGGAGATGAGGACCAGCAAGAGCTTTCAGGGCTGGCACCTTTAGTGTAGGAGCAATCCCTGGACGTTCGCAATTTCGGTGTTGAATTTTGGCCAGATTGAGCAGGAGAGGCTGTGTACGTTGGAAGTTTTCGTAGGCTAAACAAGTTCAGAGCCCAAGTGTTTGTGGTTCGTTTGAGAGGTTACCAGTGGGAGATGAGGACCAGCAAGAGCTTTCAGGGCTGGCACCTTTAGTGTAGGAGCAATCCCTGGACGTTCACAATTTCGGTGTTGGATTTCAGGCAGATTGGGCAGGAGAGGCTGTGTACGTTGGAAGTTTTCGTAGGCTAAACAAGTTCAGAGCCCAAGTGTTTGTGGTTCGTTTGAGAGGTTACCAGTGGGAGATGAGGACCAGCAAGAGCTTTCAGGGCTGGCACCTTTAGTGTAGGAGCAATCCCTGGACGTTCGCAACTTCGGTGTTGAGCTCTGGCCAGATTGAGCAGGAGAGGCTGTGTACGTTGGAAGTTTTAGTAGGCTAAACAAGTTCAGAGCCCAAGTGTTTGTGGTTCGTTTGAGAGGTTACCAGTGGGAGATGAGGACCAGCAAGAGCTTTCAGGGCTGGCACCTTTAGTGTAGGAGCAATCGCTGGACGTTCGCAATTTCGGTGTTGAGCTCTGGCCAGATTGAGCAGGAGAGGCTGTGTACGTTGGAAGTTTTCGTAGGCTAAACAAGTTCAGAGCCCAAGTGTTTGTGGTTCGTTTGAGAGGTTCCCAGTGGGAGATGAGGACCAGCAAGAGCTTTCAGGGCTGGCACCTTTAGTGTAGGAGCAATCGCTGGACGTTCGCAATTTCGGTGTTGAATTTTGGCCAGATTGAGCAGGAGAGGCTGTGTACTTTGGAAGTTTTCGTAGGCTAAACAAGATCAGAGCCCAAGTGTTTGTGGGTCGTTTGAGAGGTTACCAGTGGGAGATGAGGACCAGCAAGAGCTTTCAGGGCTGGCACCTTTAGTGTAGGAGCAATCCCTGGACGTTCGCAATTTCGGTGTTGAATTTCGGGCAGATTGAGCAGGAGAGGCTGTGTACGTTGGAAGTTTTCGTAGGCTAAACAAGTTCAGAGCCCAAGTGTTTGTGGTTCGTTTGAGAGGTTACCAGTGGGAGATGAGGACCAGCAAGAGCTTTCAGGGCTGGCACCTTTAGTGTAGGAGCAATCGCCGGACGTTCGCAATTTGGTGTTGAGCTCTGGCCAGATTGAGCAGGAGAGGCTGTGTACGTTGGAAGTTTTAGTAGGCTAAACAAGTTCAGAGCCCAAGTGTTTGTGGTTCGTTTGAGAGGTTACCAGTGGGAGATGAGGACCAGCAAGAGCTTTCAGGGCTGGCACCTTTAGTGTAGGAGCAATCCCTGGACGTTCGCAATTTCGGTGTTGAATTTCAGGCAGATTGAGCAGGAGAGGCTGTGTACGTTGGAAGTTTTCGTAGGCTAAACAAGTTCAGAGCCCAAGTGTTTGTGGTTCGTTTGAGAGGTTACCAGTGGGAGATGAGGACCAGCAAGAGCTTTCAGGGCTGGCACCTTTAGTGTAGGAGCAATCGCTGGACGTTCGCAATTTCGGTGTTGAGCTCTGGCCAGATTGAGCAGGAGAGGCTGTGTACGTTGGAAGTTTTAGTAGGCTAAACAAGTTCAGAGCCCAAGTGTTTGTGGTTCGTTTGAGAGGTTACCAGTGGGAGATGAGGACCAGCAAGAGCTTTCAGGGCTGGCACCTTTAGTGTAGGAGCAATCGCTGGACGTTCGCAATTTCGGTGTTGAATTTCAGGCAGATTGAGCAGGAGAGGCTGTGTACGTTGGAAGTTTTCGTAGGCTAAACAAGTTCAGAGCCCAAGTGTTTGTGGTTCGTTTGAGAGGTTACCAGTGGGAGATGAAGACCAGCAAGAGCTTTCAGGGCTGGCACCTTTAGTGTAGGAGCAATCGCCAGACGTTCGCATTTTCAGTGTTCAGCTCTGGCCAGATTGAGCAGGAGAGGCTGTGTACGTTGGAAGTTTTCGTAGGCTAAACAAGTTCAGAGCCCAAGTGTTTGTGGTTCGTTTGAGAGGTTCCCAGTGGGAGATGAGCACCAGCAAGAGCTTTCAGGCTGGCACCTTTAGTGTAGGAGCAATCCCTGGACGTTCGCAATTTCGGTGTTGAATTTTGGCCAGATTGAGCAGGAGAGGCTGTGTACTTTGGAAGTTTTCGTAGGCTAAACAAGATCAGAGCCCAAGTGTTTGTGGTTCGTTTGAGAGGTTACCAGTGGGAGACGAGGACCAGCAAGAGCTTTCAGGGCTGGCACCTTTAGTGTAGGAGCAATCGCCGGACGTTCGCAATTTCGGTGTTGAATTTCGGGCAGATTGGGCAGGAGAGGCTGTGTACGTTGGAAGTTTTAGTAGGCTAAACAAGTTCAGAGCCCAAGTGTTTGTGGTTCGTTTGAGAGGTTACCAGTGGGAGATGAGGACCAGCAAGAGCTTTCAGGGCTGGCACCTTTAGTGTAGGAGCAATCGCTGGACGTTCACAATTTCGGTGTTGAATTTTGGCCAGATTGAGCAGGAGAGGCTGTGTACGTTGGAAGTTTTCGTAGGCTAAACAAGATCAGAGCCCAAGTGTTTGTGGTTCGTTTGAGAGGTTACCAGTGGGAGATGAGGACCAGCAAGAGCTTTCAGGGCTGGCACCTTTAGTGTAGGAGCAATCGCCGGACGTTCGCAATTTTGGTGTTCAGCTCTTTCCAGATTGAGCAGGAGAGGCTGTGTACGTTGGAAGTTTTCGTAGGCTAAACAAGTTCAGAGCCCAAGTGTTTGTGGTTCGTTTGAGAGGTTACCAGTGGGAGATGAGGACCAGCAAGAGCTTTCAGGGCTGGCACCTTTAGTGTAGGAGCAATCGCTGGACGTTCGCAATTTCGGTGTTGAATTTTGGCCAGATTGAGCAGGAGAGGCTGTGTACGTTGGAAGTTTTCGTAGGCTAAACAAGTTCAGAGCCCAAGTGTTTGTGGTTCGTTTGAGAGGTTACCAGTGGGAGATGAGGACCAGCAAGAGCTTTCAGGGCTGGCACCTTTAGTGTAGGAGCAATCGCTGGACGTTCACAATTTCGGTGTTGAATTTCAGGCAGATTGAGCAGGAGAGGCTGTGTACGTTGGAAGTTTTAGTAGGCTAAACAAGTTCAGAGCCCAAGTGTTTGTGGTTCGTTTGAGAGGTTACCAGTGGGAGATGAGGACCAGCAAGAGCTTTCAGGGCTGGCACCTTTAGTGTAGGAGCAATCGCCGGACGTTCACAATTTCGGTGTTGAATTTTGGCCAGATTGAGCAGGAGAGGCTGTGTACGTTGGAAGTTTTCGTAGGCTAAACAAGATCAGAGCCCAAGTGTTTGTGGTTCGTTTGAGAGGTTACCAGTGGGAGATGAGGACCAGCAAGAGCTTTCAGGGCTGGCACCTTTAGTGTAGGAGCAATCGCCGGACGTTCGCAATTTTGGTGTTCAGCTCTTTCCAGATTGAGCAGGAGAGGCTGTGTACGTTGGAAGTTTTCGTAGGCTAAACAAGTTCAGAGCCCAAGTGTTTGTGGTTCGTTTGAGAGGTTACCAGTGGGAGATGAGGACCAGCAAGAGCTTTCAGGGCTGG
The DNA here is from genome assembly GCF_030936135.1 of Gavia stellata. NCBI lineage: Eukaryota > Metazoa > Chordata > Aves > Gaviiformes > Gaviidae > Gavia > Gavia stellata. The sequence goes on from NW_026777001.1 coordinate 49,370, forward strand.
CACCTTTAGTGTAGGAGCAATCGCCGGACGTTCGCAATTTCGGTGTTGAATTTCAGGCAGATTGAGCAGGAGAGGCTGTGTACGTTGGAAGTTTTAGTAGGCTAAACAAGTTCAGAGCCCAAGTGTTTGTGGTTCGTTTGAGAGGTTACTAGTGGGAGATGAGGACCAGCAAGAGCTTTCAGGGCTGGCACCTTTAGTGTAGGAGCAATCGCTGGACGTTCGCAATTTCGGTGTTGAGCTCTGGCCAGATTGAGCAGGAGAGGCTGTGTACGTTGGAAGTTTTCGTAGGCTAAACAAGTTCAGAGCCCAAGTGTTTGTGGTTCGTTTGAGAGGTTACCAGTGGGAGATGAGGACCAGCAAGAGCTTTCAGGGCTGGCACCTTTAGTGTAGGAGCAATCGCTGGACGTTCACAATTTCGGTGTTGAATTTCAGGCAGATTGGGCAGGAGAGGCTGTGTACGTTGGAAGTTTTCGTAGGCTAAACAAGTTCAGAGCCCAAGTGTTTGTGGTTCGTTTGAGAGGTTACCAGTGGGAGATGAGGACCAGCAAGAGCTTTCAGGGCTGGCACCTTTAGTGTAGGAGCAATTGCCGGACGTTCGCAATTTCGGTGTTGAATTTCAGGCAGATTGAGCAGGAGAGGCTGTGTACGTTGGAAGTTTTCGCAGGCTAAACAAGTTCAGAGCCCAAGTGTTTGTGGTTCGTTTGAGAGGTTACCAGTGGGAGATGAGGACCAGCAAGAGCTTTCAGGGCTGGCACCTTTAGTGTAGGAGCAATCGCCGGACGTTCGCAATTTCGGTGTTGAATTTTGGCCAGATTGAGCAGGAGAGGCTGTGTACGTTGGAAGTTTTCGTAGGCTAAACAAGTTCAGAGCCCAAGTGTTTGTGGTTCGTTTGAGAGGTTACCAGTGGGAGATGAAGACCAGCAAGAGGTTTCAGGGCTGGCACCTTTAGTGTAGGAGCAATCGCCAGACGTTCGCAATTTCAGTGTTCAGCTCTGGCCAGATTGAGCAGGAGAGGCTGTGTACGTTGGAAGTTTTCGTAGGCTAAACAAGTTCAGAGCCCAAGTGTTTGTGGTTCGTTTGAGAGGTTACCAGTGGGAGATGAGGACAAGCAAGAGCTTTCAGGGCTGGCACCTTTAGTGTAGGAGCAATCGCTGGACGTTCGCAATTTCGGTGTTGAATTCTGGCCAGATTGAGCAGGAGAGGCTGTGTACTTTGGAAGTTTTCGTAGGCTAAACAAGATCAGAGCCCAAGTGTTTGTGGTTCGTTTGAGAGGTTACCAGTGGGAGATGAGGACCAGCAAGAGCTTTCAGGGCTGGCACCTTTAGTGTAGGAGCAATCGCCGGACGTTCGCAATTTAGGTGTTGAATTTCGGGCAGATTGGGCAGGAGAGGCTGTGTACGTTGGAAGTTTTCGTAGGCTAAACAAGTTCAGAGCCCAAGTGTTTGTGGTTCGTTTGAGAGGTTACCAGTGGGAGATGAGGACCAGCAAGAGCTTTCAGGGCTGGCACCTTTAGTGTAGGAGCAATCGCTGGACGTTCGCAATTTCGGTGTTGAATTTCAGGCAGGTTGAGCAGGAGAGGCTGTGTACGTTGGAAGTTTTCGTAGGCTAAACAATTTCAGAGCCCAAGTGTTTGTGGTTCGTTTGAGAGGTTAGCAGTGGGAGATGAGGAGCAGCAAGAGCTTTCAGGGCTGGCACCTTTAGTGTAGGAGCAATCGCTGGACGTTCGCAATTTCGGTGTTGAGCTCTGGCCAGATTGAGCAGGAGAGGCTGTGTACGTTGGAAGTTTTCGTAGGCTAAACAAGTTCAGAGCCCAAGTGTTTGTGGTTCGTTTGAAAGGTTACCAGTGGGAGATGAGGACCAGCAAGAGCTTTCAGGGCTGGCACCTTTAGTGTAGGAGCAATCCCTGGACGTTCGCAAATTCGGTGTTGAATTTCAGGCAGATTGAGCAGGAGAGGCTGTGTACGTTGGAAGTTTTCGTAGGCTAAACAAGTTCAGAGCCCAAGTGTTTGTGGTTCGTTTGAGAGGTTCCCAGTGGGAGATGAGGACCAGCAAGAGCTTTCAGGGCTGGCACCTTTAGTGTAGGAGCAATCCCTGGACGTTCACAATTTCGGTGTTGAATTTCAGGCAGATTGGGCAGGAGAGGCTGTGTACGTTGGAAGTTTTCGTAGGCTAAACAAGTTCAGAGCCCAAGTGTTTGTGGTTCGTTTGAGAGGTTACCAGTGGGAGATGAGGACCAGCAAGAGCTTTCAGGGCTGGCACCTTTAGTGTAGGAGCAATCCCTGGACGTTCGCAATTTCGGTGTTGAATTTCAGGCAGATTGAGCAGGAGAGGCTGTGTACGTTGGAAGTTTTAGTAGGCTAAACAAGTTCAGAGGCCAAGTGTTTGTGGTTCGTTTGAGAGGTTCCCAGTGGGAGATGAGGACCAGCAAGAGCTTTCAGGGCTGGCACCTTTAGTGTAGGAGCAATCCCTGGACGTTCGCAATTTCGGTGTTGAATTTCAGGCAGATTGAGCAGGAGAGGCTGTGTACGTTGGAAGTTTTCGTAGACTAAACAAGTTCAGAGCCCAAGTATTTGTGGTTCGTTTGAGAGGTTACCAGTGGGAGATGAGGACCAGCAAGAGGTTTCAGGGCTGGCACCTTTAGTGTAGGAGCAATTGCTGGACGTTCGCAATTTCGGTGTTGAATTTTGGGCAGATTGAGCAGGAGAGGCTGTGTACGTTGGAAGTTTTAGTAGGCTAAACAAGTTCAGAGCCCAAGTGTTTGTGGTTCGTTTGAGAGGTTACCAGTGGGAGATGAGGACCAGCAAGAGCTTTCAGGGCTGGCACCTTTAGTGTAGGAGCAATCCCTGGACGTTCACAATTTCGGTGTTGGATTTCAGGCAGATTGGGCAGGAGAGGCTGTGTACGTTGGAAGTTTTCGTAGGCTAAACAAGTTCAGAGCCCAAGTGTTTGTGGTTCGTTTGAGAGGTTACCAGTGGGAGATGAGGACCAGCAGAGCTTTCAGGGCTGGCACCTTTAGTGTAGGAGCAATCCCTGGACGTTCGCAATTTCGGTGTTGAATTTCAGGCAGATTGAGCAGGAGAGGCTGTGTACGTTGGAAGTTTTCGTAGGCTAAACAAGTTCAGAGCCCAAGTGTTTGTGGTTCGTTTGAGAGGTTACCAGTGGGAGATGAGGACCAGCAAGAGCTTTCAGGGCTGGCACCTTTAGTGTAGGAGCAATCGCCGGACGTTCGCAATTTCGGTGTTTAATTTCAGGCAGATTGAGCAGGAGAGGCTGTGTACGTTGGAAGTTTTCGTAGACTAAACAAGTTCAGAGCCCAAGTATTTGTGGTTCGTTTGAGAGGTTACCAGTGGGAGATGAGGACCAGCAAGAGCTTTCAGGGCTGGCACCTTTAGTGTAGGAGCAATCCCTGGACGTTCGCAACTTCGGTGTTGAGCTCTGGCCAGATTGAGCAGGAGAGGCTGTGTACGTTGGAAGTTTTCGTAGGCTAAACAAGTTCAGAGCCCAAGTGTTTGTGGTTCGTTTGAGAGGTTCCCAGTGGGAGATGAGGACCAGCAAGAGCTTTCAGGGCTGGCACCTTTAGTGTAGGAGCAATCGCCGGACGTTCGCAATTTCGGTGTTGAATTTCGGCCAGATTGAGCAGGAGAGGCTGTGTACGTTGGAAGTTTTCATAGGCTAAACAAGTTCAGAGCCCAAGTGTTTGTGGTTCGTTTGAGAGGTTACCAGTGGGAGATGAAGACCAGCAAGAGCTTTCAGGGCTGGCACCTTTAGTGTAGGAGCAATCGCCGGACGTTCGCAATTTCGGTGTTGAATTTCGGGCAGATTGGGTAGGAGAGGCTGTGTACATTGGAAGTTTTAGTAGGCTAAACAAGTTCAGAGCCCAAGTGTTTGTGGTTCGTTTGAGAGGTTACCAGTGGGAGATGAGGACCAGCAAGAGCTTTCAGGGTTGGCACCTTTAGTGTAGGAGCAATCGCCGGACGTTCGCAATTTCGGTGTTGAGCTCTGGCCAGATTGAGCAGGAGAGGCTGTGTACGTTGGAAGTTTTAGTAGGCTAAACAAGTTCAGAGCCCAAGTGTTTGTGGTTCGTTTGAGAGGTTACCAGTGGGAGATGAGGACCAGCAAGAGCTTTCAGGGCTGGCACCTTTAGTGTAGGAGCAATCGCTGGACGTTCGCAATTTCGGTGTTGAATTTCAGGCAGATTGAGCAGGAGAGGCTGTGTACGTTGGAAGTTTTCGTAGGCTAAACAAGTTCAGAGCCCAAGTGTTTGTGGTTCGTTTGAGAGGTTACCAGTGGGAGATGAGGACCAGCAAGAGCTTTCAGGGCTGGCACCTTTAGTGTAGGAGCAATCCCTGGACGTTCACAATTTCGGTGTTGAATTTCAGGCAGATTGGGCAGGAGAGGCTGTGTACGTTGGAAGTTTTCGTAGGCTAAACAAGTTCAGAGCCCAAGTGTTTGTGGTTCGTTTGAGAGGTTACCAGTGGGAGATGAAGACCAGCAAGAGCTTTCAGGGCTGGCACCTTTAGTGTAGGAGCAATCCCTGGACGTTCGCAATTTCGGTGTTGAATTTCAGGCAGATTGAGCAGGAGAGGCTGTGTACGTTGGAAGTTTTCGTAGGCTAAACAAGTTCAGAGCCCAAGTGTTTGTGGTTCGTTTGAGAGGTTACCAGTGGGAGATGAGGACCAGCAAGAGCTTTCAGGGCTGGCACCTTTAGTGTAGGAGCAATCGCCGGACGTTCGCAATTTCGGTGTTGAATTTTGGCCAGATTGAGCAGGAGAGGCTGTGTACGTTGGAAGTTTTCGTAGGCTAAACAAGTTCAGAGCCCAAGTGTTTGTGGTTCGTTTGAGAGGTTACCAGTGGGAGATGAAGACCAGCAAGAGGTTTCAGGGCTGGCACCTTTAGTGTAGGAGCAATCGCTGGACGTTCGCATTTTCAGTGTTCAGCTCTGGCCAGATTGAGCAGGAGAGGCTGTGTACGTTGGAAGTTTTAGTAGGCTAAACAAGTTCAGAGCCCAAGTGTTTGTGGTTCGTTTGAGAGGTTCCCAGTGGGAGATGAGGACAAGCAAGAGCTTTCAGGGCTGGCACCTTTAGTGTAGGAGCAATCCCTGGACGTTCGCAATTTCGGTGTTGAATTCTGGCCAGATTGAGCAGGAGAGGCTGTGTACTTTGGAAGTTTTAGTAGGCTAAACAAGATCAGAGCCCAAGTGTTTGTGGTTCGTTTGAGAGGTTACCAGTGGGAGATGAGGACCAGCAAGAGCTTTCAGGGCTGGCACCTTTAGTGTAGGAGCAATCGCCGGACGTTCGCAATTTCGGTGTTGAATTTCGGGCAGATTGGGCAGGAGAGGCTGTGTACGTTGGAAGTTTTCGTAGGCTAAACAAGTTCAGAGCCCAAGTGTTTGTGGTTCGTTTGAGAGGTTACCAGTGGGAGATGAGGACCAGCAAGAGCTTTCAGGGCTGGCACCTTTAGTGTAGGAGCAATCGCTGGACGTTCGCAATTTCGGTGTTGAATTTCAGGCAGATTGAGCAGGAGAGGCTGTGTACGTTGGAAGTTTTCGTAGGCTAAACAAGTTCAGAGCCCAAGTGTTTGTGGTTCGTTTGAGAGGTTACCAGTGGGAGATGAGGACCAGCAAGAGCTTTCAGGGCTGGCACCTTTAGTGTAGGAGCAATCGCTGGACGTTCGCAATTTCGGTGTTGAGCTCTGGCCAGATTGAGCAGGAGAGGCTGTGTACGTTGGAAGTTTTAGTAGGCTAAACAAGTTCAGAGCCCAAGTGTTTGTGGTTCGTTTGAGAGGTTACCAGTGGGAGATGAGGACCAGCAAGAGCTTTCAGGGCTGGCACCTTTAGTGTAGGAGCAATCGCTGGACGTTCGCAAATTCGGTGTTGAATTTCAGGCAGATTGAGCAGGAGAGGCTGTGTACGTTGGAAGTTTTCGTAGGCTAAACAAGTTCAGAGCCCAAGTGTTTGTGGTTCGTTTGAGAGGTTACCAGTGGGAGATGAGGACCAGCAAGAGCTTTCAGGGCTGGCACCTTTAGTGTAGGAGCAATCCCTGGACGTTCACAATTTCGGTGTTGAATTTCAGGCAGATTGGGCAGGAGAGGCTGTGTACGTTGGAAGTTTTCGTAGGCTAAACAAGTTCAGAGCCCAAGTGTTTGTGGTTCGTTTGAGAGGTTACCAGTGGGAGATGAGGACCAGCAAGAGCTTTCAGGGCTGGCACCTTTAGTGTAGGAGCAATCGCTGGACGTTCGCAATTTCGGTGTTGAATTTCAGGCAGATTGAGCAGGAGAGGCTGTGTACGTTGGAAGTTTTCGTAGGCTAAACAAGTTCAGAGCCCAAGTGTTTGTGGTTCGTTTGAGAGGTTACCAGTGGGAGATGAGGACCAGCAAGAGCTTTCAGGGCTGGCACCTTTAGTGTAGGAGCAATCGCCGGACGTTCGCAATTTCGGTGTTGAATTTTGGCCAGATTGAGCAGTAGAGGCTGTGTACGTTGGAAGTTTTCGTAGGCTAAACAAGTTCAGAGCCCAAGTGTTTGTGGTTCGTTTGAGAGGTTACCAGTGGGAGATGAGGACCAGCAGGAGCTTTCAGGGCTGGCACCTTTAGTGTAGGAGCAATCGCTGGACGTTCGCAATTTCGGTGTTGAGCTCTGGCCAGATTGAGCAGGAGAGGGAGTGTACGTTGGAAGTTTTAGTAGGCTAAACAAGTTCAGAGCCCAAGTGTTTGTGGTTCGTTTGAGAGGTTACCAGTGGGAGATGAGGACCAGCAAGAGCTTTCAGGGCTGGCACCTTTAGTGTAGGAGCAATCGCTGGACGTTCGCAATTTCGGTGTTGAATTTCAGGCAGATTGAGCAGGAGAGGCTGTGTACGTTGGAAGTTTTAGTAGGCTAAACAAGTTCAGAGCCCAAGTGTTTGTGGTTCGTTTGAGAGGTTACCAGTGGGAGATGAGGACCAGCAAGAGCTTTCAGGGCTGGCACCTTTAGTGTAGGAGCAATCGCTGGACGTTCGCAATTTCGGTGTTGAATTTTGGCCAGATTGAGCAGGAGAGGCTGTGTACGTTGGAAGTTTTCGTAGGCTAAACAAGTTCAGAGCCCAAGTGTTTGTGGTTCGTTTGAGAGGTTACCAGTGGGAGATGAGGACCAGCAAGAGCTTTCAGGGCTGGCACCTTTAGTGTAGGAGCAATCCCTGGACGTTCACAATTTCGGTGTTGGATTTCAGGCAGATTGGGCAGGAGAGGCTGTGTACGTTGGAAGTTTTCGTAGGCTAAACAAGTTCAGAGCCCAAGTGTTTGTGGTTCGTTTGAGAGGTTAGCAGTGGGAGATGAGGACCAGCAAGAGCTTTCAGGGCTGGCACCTTTAGTGTAGGAGCAATCGCTGGACGTTCGCAATTTCGGTGTTGAATTTCAGGCAGATTGAGCAGGAGAGGCTGTGTACGTTGGAAGTTTTCGTAGGCTAAACAAGTTCAGAGCCCAAGTGTTTGTGGTTCGTTTGAGAGGTTCCCAGTGGGAGATGAGGACCAGCAAGAGCTTTCAGGGCTGGCACCTTTAGTGTAGGAGCAATCGCTGGACGTTCGCAATTTCGGTGTTGAATTTTGGCCAGATTGAGCAGGAGAGGCTGTGTAAGTTGGAAGTTTTCGTAGGCTAAACAAGATCAGAGGCCAAGTGTTTGTGGTTCGTTTGAGAGGTTCCCAGTGGGAGATGAGGACCAGCAAGAGCTTTCAGGGCTGGCACCTTTAGTGTAGGAGCAATCCCTGGACGTTCGCAATTTCGGTGTTGAATTTCGGGCAGATTGAGCAGGAGAGGCTGTGTACGTTGGAAGTTTTAGTAGGCTAAACAAGTTCAGAGCCCAAGTGTTTGTGGTTCGTTTGAGAGGTTACCAGTGGGAGATGAGGACCAGCAAGAGCTTTCAGGGCTGGCACCTTTAGTGTAGGAGCAATCCCTGGACGTTCGCAATTTCGGTGTTGAATTTCAGGCAGATTGAGCAGGAGAGGCTGTGTACGTTGGAAGTTTTCGTAGGCTAAACAAGTTCAGAGCCCAAGTGTTTGTGGTTCGTTTGAGAGGTTACCAGTGGGAGATGAGGACCAGCAAGAGCTTTCAGGGCTGGCACCTTTAGTGTAGGAGCAATCGCCGGACGTTCGCAATTTCGGTGTTGAATTTTGGCCAGATTGAGCAGGAGAGGCTGTGTACGTTGGAAGTTTTCGTAGGCTAAACAAGTTCAGAGCCCAAGTGTTTGTGGTTCGTTTGAGAGGTTACCAGTGGGAGATGAAGACCAGCAACAGCTTTCAGGGCTGGCACCTTTAGTGTAGGAGCAATCGCCAGACGTTCGCATTTTCAGTGTTCAGCTCTGGCCAGATTGAGCAGGAGAGGCTGTGTACGTTGGAAGTTTTCGTAGGCTAAACAAGTTCAGAGCCCAAGTGTTTGTGGTTTGTTTGAGAGGTTCCCAGTGGGAGATGAGGACCAGCAAGAGCTTTCAGGGCTGGCACCTTTAGTGTAGGAGCAATCGCCGGACGTTCGCAATTTCGGTTTTGAATTTCGGGCAGATTGAGCAGGAGAGGCTGTGTACGTTGGAAGTTTTAGTAGGCTAAACAAGTTCAGAGCCCAAGTGTTTGTGGTTCGTTTGAGAGGTTACCAGTGGGAGATGAGGACCAGCAAGAGCTTTCAGGGCTGGCACCTTTAGTGTAGGAGCAATCGCTGGACGTTCGCAATTTCGGTGTTGAGCTCTGGCCAGATTGAGCAGGAGAGGCTGTGCTGTGTACGTTGGAAGTTTTAGTAGGCTAAACAAGTTCAGAGCCCAAGTGTTTGTGGTTCGTTTGAGAGGTTACCAGTGGGAGATGAGGACCAGCAAGAGCTTTCAGGGCTGGCACCTTTAGTGTAGGAGCAGTCGCCGGACGTTCGCAATTTCGGTGTTGAATTTCAGGCAGATTGAGCAGGAGAGGCTGTGTACGTTGGAAGTTTTAGTAGGCTAAACAAGTTCAGAGCCCAAGTGTTTGTGGTTCGTTTGAGAGGTTACCAGTGGGAGATGAGGACCAGCAAGAGCTTTCAGGGCTGGCACCTTTAGTGTAGGAGCAATCCCTGGACGTTCACAATTTCGGTGTTGAATTTCAGGCAGATTGAGCAGGAGAGGCTGTGTACGTTGGAAGTTTTAGTAGGCTAAACAAGTTCAGAGCCCAAGTGTTTGTGGTTCGTTTGAGAGGTTACCAGTGGGAGATGAGGACCAGCAAGAGCTTTCAGGGCTGGCACCTTTAGTGTAGGAGCAATCGCCGGACGTTCACAATTTCGGTGTTGAATTTTGGCCAGATTGAGCAGGAGAGGCTGTGTACGTTGGAAGTTTTCGTAGGCTAAACAAGATCAGAGCCCAAGTGTTTGTGGTTCGTTTGAGAGGTTACCAGTGGGAGATGAGGACCAGCAAGACCTTTCAGGGCTGGCACCTTTAGTGTAGGAGCAATCACCGGACGTTCGCAATTTTGGTGTTCAGCTCTTTCCAGATTGAGCAGGAGAGGCTGTGTACGTTGGAAGTTTTCGTAGGCTAAACAAGTTCAGAGCCCAAGTGTTTGTGGTTCGTTTGAGAGGTTACCAGTGGGAGATGAGGACCAGCAAGAGCTTTCAGGGCTGGCACCTTTAGTGTAGGAGCAATCGCCGGACGTTCGCAATTTCGGTGTTGAATTTCAGGCAGATTGAGCAGGAGAGGCTGTGTACGTTGGAAGTTTTAGTAGGCTAAACAAGTTCAGAGCCCAAGTGTTTGTGGTTCGTTTGAGAGGTTCCCAGTGGGAGATGAGGACCAGCAAGAGCTTTCAGGGCTGGCACCTTTAGTGTAGGAGCAATCGCTGGACGTTCGCAATTTCGGTGTTGAGCTCTGGCCAGATTGAGCAGCAGAGGCTGTGTACGTTGGAAGTTTTAGTAGGCTAAACAAGTTCAGAGCCCAAGTGTTTGTGGTTCGTTTGAGAGGTTACCAGTGGGAGATGAGGACCAGCAAGAGCTTTCAGGGCTGGCACCTTTAGTGTAGGAGCAATCGCTGGACGTTCGCAATTTCGGTGTTGAGCTCTGGCCAGATTGAGCAGGAGAGGCTGTGTACGTTGGAAGTTTTCGTAGGCTAAACAAGTTCAGAGCCCAAGTGTTTGTGGTTCGTTTGAGAGGTTACCAGTGGGAGATGAGGACCAGCAAGAGCTTTCAGGGCTGGCACCTTTAGTGTAGGAGCAATCCCTGGACGTTCGCAATTTCGGTGTTGAGATCTGGCCAGATTGAGCAGGAGAGGCTGTGTACGTTGGAAGTTTTCGTAGGCTAAACAAGATCAGAGCCCAAGTGTTTGTGGTTCGTTTGAGAGGTTACCAGTGGGAGATGAGGACCAGCAAGAGCTTTCAGGGCTGGCACCTTTAGTGTAGGAGCAATCACCGGACGTTCGCAATTTTGGTGTTCAGCTCTTTCCAGATTGAGCAGGAGAGGCTGTGTACGTTGGAAGTTTTCGTAGGCTAAACAAGTTCAGAGCCCAAGTGTTTGTGGTTCGTTTGAGAGGTTACCAGTGGGAGATGAGGACCAGCAAGAGCTTTCAGGGCTGGCACCTTTAGTGTAGGAGCAATCCCTGGACGTTCGCAATTTCGGTGTTGAATTTCAGGCAGATTGAGCAGGAGAGGCTGTGTACGTTGGAAGTTTTAGTAGGCTAAACAAGTTCAGAGCCCAAGTGTTTGTGGTTCGTTTGAGAGGTTACCAGTGGGAGATGAGGACCAGCAAGAGCTTTCAGGGCTGGCACCTTTAGTGTAGGAGCAATCGCCGGACGTTCGCAATTTCGGTGTTGAATTTTGGCCAGATTGAGCAGGAGAGGCTGTGTACGTTGGAAGTTTTCGTAGGCTAAACAAGTTCAGAGCCCAAGTGTTTGTGGTTCGTTTGAGAGGTTACCAGTGGGAGATGAAGACCAGCAAGAGGTTTCAGGGCTGGCACCTTTAGTGTAGGAGCAATCCCTGGACGTTCGCAATTTCAGTGTTCAGCTCTGGCCAGATTGAGCAGGAGAGGCTGTGTACGTTGGAAGTTTTCGTAGGCTAAACAAGTTCAGAGCCCAAGTGTTTGTGGTTCGTTTGAGAGGTTACCAGTGGGAGATGAGGACAAGCAAGAGCTTTCAGGGCTGGCACCTTTAGTGTAGGAGCAATCCCTGGACGTTCGCAATTTCGGTGTTGAATTCTGGCCAGATTGAGCAGGAGAGGCTGTGTACTTTGGAAGTTTTCGTAGGCTAAACAAGATCAGAGCCCAAGTGTTTGTGGTTCGTTTGAGAGGTTACCAGTGGGAGATGAGGACCAGCAAGAGCTTTCAGGGCTGGCACCTTTAGTGTAGGAGCAATCGCTGGACGTTCGCAATTTCGGTGTTGAATTTCGGGCAGATTGGGCAGGAGAGGCTGTGTACGTTGGAAGTTTTCGTAGGCTAAACAAGTTCAGAGCCCAAGTGTTTGTGGTTCGTTTGAGAGGTTACCAGTGGGAGATGAGGACCAGCAAGAGCTTTCAGGGCTGGCACCTTTAGTGTAGGAGCAATCGCTGGACGTTCGCAATTTCGGTGTTGAATTTCAGGCAGGTTGAGCAGGAGAGGCTGTGTACGTTGGAAGTTTTCGTAGGCTAAACAATTTCAGAGCCCAAGTGTTTGTGGTTCGTTTGAGAGGTTAGCAGTGGGAGATGAGGACCAGCAAGAGCTTTCAGGGCTGGCACCTTTAGTGTAGGAGCAATCGCTGGACGTTCGCAATTTCGGTGTTGAGCTCTGGCCAGATTGAGCAGGAGAGGCTGTGTACGTTGGAAGTTTTAGTAGGCTAAACAAGTTCAGAGCCCAAGTGTTTGTGGTTCGTTTGAAAGGTTACCAGTGGGAGATGAGGACCAGCAAGAGCTTTCAGGGCTGGCACCTTTAGTGTAGGAGCAATCGCTGGACGTTCGCAAATTCGGTGTTGAATTTCAGGCAGATTGAGCAGGAGAGGCTGTGTACGTTGGAAGTTTTCGTAGGCTAAACAAGTTCAGAGCCCAAGTGTTTGTGGTTCGTTTGAGAGGTTCCCAGTGGGAGATGAGGACCAGCAAGAGCTTTCAGGGCTGGCACCTTTAGTGTAGGAGCAATCGCTGGACGTTCACAATTTCGGTGTTGAATTTCAGGCAGATTGGGCAGGAGAGGCTGTGTACGTTGGAAGTTTTCGTAGGCTAAACAAGTTCAGAGCCCAAGTGTTTGTGGTTCGTTTGAGAGGTTCCCAGTGGGAGATGAGGACCAGCAAGAGCTTTCAGGGCTGGCACCTTTAGTGTAGGAGCAATTGCTGGACGTTCGCAATTTCGGTGTTGAATTTTGGGCAGATTGAGCAGGAGAGGCTGTGTACGTTGGAAGTTTTCGTAGGCTAAACAAGTTCAGAGCCCAAGTGTTTGTGGTTCGTTTGAGAGGTTACCAGTGGGAGATGAGGACCAGCAAGAGCTTTCAGGGCTGGCACCTTTAGTGTAGGAGCAATCCCTGGACGTTCACAATTTCGGTGTTGGATTTCAGGCAGATTGGGCAGGAGAGGCTGTGTACGTTGGAAGTTTTCGTAGGCTAAACAAGTTCAGAGCCCAAGTGTTTGTGGTTCGTTTGAGAGGTTACCAGTGGGAGATGAGGACCAGCAAGAGCTTTCAGGGCTGGCACCTTTAGTGTAGGAGCAATCCCTGGACGTTCGCAAATTCGGTGTTGAATTTCAGGCAGATTGAGCAGGAGAGGCTGTGTACGTTGGAAGTTTTCGTAGGCTAAACAAGTTCAGAGCCCAAGTGTTTGTGGTTCGTTTGAGAGGTTACCAGTGGGAGATGAGGACCAGCAAGAGCTTTCAGGGCTGGCACCTTTAGTGTAGGAGCAATCCCTGGACGTTCGCAATTTCGGTGTTGAATTTCAGGCAGATTGAGCAGGAGAGGCTGTGTACGTTGGAAGTTTTCGTAGACTAAACAAGTTCAGAGCCCAAGTGTTTGTGGTTCGTTTGAGAGGTTACCAGTGGGAGATGAGGACCAGCAAGAGCTTTCAGGGCTGGCACCTTTAGTGTAGGAGCAATCCCTGGACGTTCGCAACTTCGGTGTTGAGCTCTGGCCAGATTGAGCAGGAGAGGCTGTGTACGTTGGAAGTTTTAGTAGGCTAAACAAGTTCAGAGCCCAAGTGTTTGTGGTTCGTTTGAGAGGTTACCAGTGGGAGATGAGGACCAGCAAGAGCTTTCAGGGCTGGCACCTTTAGTGTAGGAGCAATCGCCGGACGTTCGCAATTTCGGTGTTGAATTTTGGCCAGATTGAGCAGGAGAGGCTGTGTACGTTGGAAGTTTTCATAGGCTAAACAAGTTCAGAGCCCAAGTGTTTGTGGTTCGTTTGAGAGGTTACCAGTGGGAGATGAAGACCAGCAAGAGCTTACAGGGCTGGCACCTTTAGTGTAGGAGCAATCGCCGGACGTTCGCAATTTCGGTGTTGAATTTCGGGCAGATTGGGCAGGAGAGGCTGTGTACGTTGGAAGTTTTAGTAGGCTAAACAAGTTCAGAGCCCAAGTGTTTGTGGTTCGTTTGAGAGGTTACCAGTGGGAGATGAGGACCAGCAAGAGCTTTCAGGGTTGGCACCTTTAGTGTAGGAGCAATCGCCGGACGTTCGCAATTTCGGTGTTGAGCTCTGGCCAGATTGAGCAGGAGAGGCTGTGTACGTTGGAAGTTTTCATAGGCTAAACAAGTTCAGAGCCAAGTGTTTGTGGTTCGTTTGAGAGGTTACCAGTGGGAGATGAGGACCAGCAAGAGCTTTCAGGGCTGGCACCTTTAGTGTAGGAGCAATCGCTGGACGTTCGCAATTTCGGTGTTGAATTTCAGGCAGATTGAGCAGGAGAGGCTGTGTACGTTGGAAGTTTTCATAGGCTAAACAAGTTCAGAGCCAAGTGTTTGTGGTTCGTTTGAGAGGTTACCAGTGGGAGATGAGGACCAGCAAGAGCTTTCAGGGCTGGCACCTTTAGTGTAGGAGCAATCCCTGGACGTTCACAATTTCGGTGTTGAATTTTGGCCAGATTGAGCAGGAGAGGGAGTGTACGTTGGAAGTTTTCGTAGGCTAAACAAGTTCAGAGCCCAAGTGTTTGTGGTTCGTTTGAGAGGATACCAGTGGGAGATGAGGACCAGCAAGAGCTTTCAGGGCTGGCACCTTTAGTGTAGGAGCAATCGCTGGATGTTCGCAATTTCGGTGTTGAATTTCAGGCAGATTGAGCAGGAGAGGCTGTGTACGTTGGAAGTTTTCGTAGGCTAAACAAGTTCAGAGCCCAAGTGTTTGTGGTTCGTTTGAGAGGTTACCAGTGGGAGATGAGGACCAGCAAGAGCTTTCAGGGCTGGCACCTTTAGTGTAGGAGCAATCGCTGGACGTTCGCAATTTCGGTGTTGAATTTCAGGCAGATTGAGCAGGAGAGGCTGTGTACGTTGGAAGTTTTCGTAGGCTAAACAAGTTCAGAGCCCAAGTGTTTGTGGTTCGTTTGAGAGGTTCCCAGTGGGAGATGAGGACAAGCAAGAGCTTTCAGGGCTGGCACCTTTAGTGTAGGAGCAATCGCTGGACGTTCACAATTTCGGTGTTGAATTTCAGGCAGATTGAGCAGGAGAGGCTGTGTACGTTGGAAGTTTTCGTAGGCTAAACAAGTTCAGAGCCCAAGTGTTTGTGGTTCGTTTGAGAGGTTCCCAGTGGGAGATGAGGACCAGCAAGAGCTTTCAGGGCTGGCACCTTTAGTGTAGGAGCAATCCCTGGACGTTCGCAATTTCGGTGTTGAGCTCTGGCCAGATTGAGCAGGAGAGGCTGTGTACGTTGGAAGTTTTAGTAGGCTAAACAAGTTCAGAGGCCAAGTGTTTGTGGTTCGTTTGAGAGGTTCCCAGTGAGGAGATGAGGACCAGCAAGAGCTTTCAGGGCTGGCACCTTTAGTGTAGGAGCAATCGCTGGACGTTCGCAAATTCGGTGTTGAATTTCAGGCAGATTGAGCAGGAGAGGCTGTGTACGTTGGAAGTTTTCGTAGGCTAAACAAGTTCAGAGCCCAAGTGTTTGTGGTTCGTTTGAGAGGTTACCAGTGGGAGATGAGGACCAGCAAGAGCTTTCAGGGCTGGCACCTTTAGTGTAGGAGCAATCCCTGGACGTTCGCAATTTCGGTGTTGAATTTTGGCCAGATTGAGCAGGAGAGGCTGTGTACGTTGGAAGTTTTCGTAGGCTAAACAAGTTCAGAGCCCAAGTGTTTGTGGTTCGTTTGAGAGGTTACCAGTGGAGATGAGGACCAGCAAGAGCTTTCAGGGCTGGCACCTTTAGTGTAGGAGCAATCCCTGGACGTTCACAATTTCGGTGTTGAATTTCAGCAGATTGGGCAGGAGAGGCTGTGTACGTTGGAAGTTTTCGTAGGCTAAACAAGTTCAGAGCCAAGTGTTTGTGGTTCGTTTGAGAGGTTACCAGTGGGAGATGAGGACCAGCAAGAGCTTTCAGGGCTGGCACCTTTAGTGTAGGAGCAATCGCTGGACGTTCGCAATTTCGGTGTTGAATTTCAGGCAGATTGAGCAGGAGAGGCTGTGTACGTTGGAAGTTTTCGTAGGCTAAACAAGTTCAGAGCCCAAGTGTTTGTGGTTCGTTTGAGAGGTTACCAGTGGGAGATGAGGACCAGCAAGAGCTTTCAGGGCTGGCACCTTTAGTGTAGGAGCAATCGCCGGACGTTCGCAATTTCGGTGTTGAATTTTGGCCAGATTGAGCAGGAGAGGCTGTGTACGTTGGAAGTTTTCGTAGGCTAAACAAGTTCAGAGCCCAAGTGTTTGTGGTTCGTTTGAGAGGTTACCAGTGGGAGATGAGGACCAGCAGGAGCTTTCAGGGCTGGCACCTTTTGTGTAGGAGCAATCCCTGGACGTTCGCAATTTCGGTGTTGAGCTCTGGCCAGATTGAGCAGGAGAGGGAGTGTACGTTGGAAGTTTTAGTAGGCTAAACAAGTTCAGAGCCCAAGTGTTTGTGGTTCGTTTGAGAGGTTACCAGTGGGAGATGAGGACCAGCAAGAGCTTTCAGGGCTGGCACCTTTAGTGTAGGAGCAATCGCTGGACGTTCGCAATTTCGGTGTTGAATTTCAGGCAGATTGAGCAGGAGAGGCTGTGTACGTTGGAAGTTTTAGTAGGCTAAACAAGTTCAGAGCCCAAGTGTTTGTGGTTCGTTTGAGAGGTTACCAGTGGGAGATGAGGACCAGCAAGAGCTTTCAGGGCTGGCACCTTTAGTGTAGGAGCAATCGCTGGACGTTCGCAATTTCGGTGTTGAATTTTGGCCAGATTGAGCAGGAGAGGCTGTGTACGTTGGAAGTTTTCGTAGGCTAAACAAGTTCAGAGCCCAAGTGTTTGTGGTTCGTTTGAGAGGTTACCAGTGGGAGATGAGGACCAGCAAGAGCTTTCAGGGCTGGCACCTTTAGTGTAGGAGCAATCCCTGGACGTTCACAATTTCGGTGTTGGATTTCAGGCAGATTGGGCAGGAGAGGCTGTGTACGTTGGAAGTTTTCGTAGGCTAAACAAGTTCAGAGCCCAAGTGTTTGTGGTTCGTTTGAGAGGTTAGCAGTGGGAGATGAGGACCAGCAAGAGCTTTCAGGGCTGGCACCTTTAGTGTAGGAGCAATCGCTGGACGTTCGCAATTTCGGTGTTGAATTTCAGGCAGATTGAGCAGGAGAGGCTGTGTACGTTGGAAGTTTTCGTAGGCTAAACAAGTTCAGAGCCCAAGTGTTTGTGGTTCGTTTGAGAGGTTCCCAGTGGGAGATGAGGACCAGCAAGAGCTTTCAGGGCTGGCACCTTTAGTGTAGGAGCAATCGCTGGACGTTCGCAATTTCGGTGTTGAATTTTGGCCAGATTGAGCAGGAGAGGCTGTGTAAGTTGGAAGTTTTCGTAGGCTAAACAAGATCAGAGCCCAAGTGTTTGTGGTTCGTTTGAGAGGTTACCAGTGGGAGATGAGGACCAGCAAGAGCTTTCAGGGCTGGCACCTTTAGTGTAGGAGCAATCCCTGGACGTTCGCAATTTCGGTGTTGAATTTCGGGCAGATTGAGCAGGAGAGGCTGTGTACGTTGGAAGTTTTAGTAGGCTAAACAAGTTCAGAGCCCAAGTGTTTGTGGTTCGTTTGAGAGGTTACCAGTGGGAGATGAGGACCAGCAAGAGCTTTCAGGGCTGGCACCTTTAGTGTAGGAGCAATCCCTGGACGTTCGCAATTTCGGTGTTGAATTTCAGGCAGATTGAGCAGGAGAGGCTGTGTACGTTGGAAGTTTTCGTAGGCTAAACAAGTTCAGAGCCCAAGTGTTTGTGGTTCGTTTGAGAGGTTACCAGTGGGAGATGAGGACCAGCAAGAGCTTTCAGGGCTGGCACCTTTAGTGTAGGAGCAATCGCCGGACGTTCGCAATTTCGGTGTTGAATTTTGGCCAGATTGAGCAGGAGAGGCTGTGTACGTTGGAAGTTTTCGTAGGCTAAACAAGTTCAGAGCCCAAGTGTTTGTGGTTCGTTTGAGAGGTTACCAGTGGGAGATGAAGACCAGCAACAGCTTTCAGGGCTGGCACCTTTAGTGTAGGAGCAATCCCTGGACGTTCGCAATTTCGGTGTTGAGCTCTGGCCAGATTGAGCAGGAGAGGGAGTGTACGTTGGAAGTTTTAGTAGGCTAAACAAGTTCAGAGCCCAAGTGTTTGTGGTTCGTTTGAGAGGTTACCAGTGGGAGATGAGGACCAGCAAGAGCTTTCAGGGCTGGCACCTTTAGTGTAGGAGCAATCGCTGGACGTTCGCAATTTCGGTGTTGAATTTCAGGCAGATTGAGCAGGAGAGGCTGTGTACGTTGGAAGTTTTAGTAGGCTAAACAAGTTCAGAGCCCAAGTGTTTGTGGTTCGTTTGAGAGGTTACCAGTGGGAGATGAGGACCAGCAAGAGCTTTCAGGGCTGGCACCTTTAGTGTAGGAGCAATCGCTGGACGTTCGCAATTTCGGTGTTGAATTTCAGGCAGATTGAGCAGGAGAGGCTGTGTACGTTGGAAGTTTTCGTAGGCTAAACAAGTTCAGAGCCCAAGTGTTTGTGGTTCGTTTGAGAGGTTACCAGTGGGAGATGAGGACCAGCAAGAGCTTTCAGGGCTGGCACCTTTAGTGTAGGAGCAATCGCCGGACGTTCGCAATTTCGGTGTTGAATTTTGGCCAGATTGAGCAGGAGAGGCTGTGTACGTTGGAAGTTTTCGTAGGCTAAACAAGTTCAGAGCCCAAGTGTTTGTGGTTCGTTTGAGAGGTTACCAGTGGGAGATGAGGACCAGCAGGAGCTTTCAGGGCTGGCACCTTTTGTGTAGGAGCAATCCCTGGACGTTCGCAATTTCGGTGTTGAGCTCTGGCCAGATTGAGCAGGAGAGGGAGTGTACGTTGGAAGTTTTAGTAGGCTAAACAAGTTCAGAGCCCAAGTGTTTGTGGTTCGTTTGAGAGGTTACCAGTGGGAGATGAGGACCAGCAAGAGCTTTCAGGGCTGGCACCTTTAGTGTAGGAGCAATCGCTGGACGTTCGCAATTTCGGTGTTGAATTTCAGGCAGATTGAGCAGGAGAGGCTGTGTACGTTGGAAGTTTTAGTAGGCTAAACAAGTTCAGAGCCCAAGTGTTTGTGGTTCGTTTGAGAGGTTACCAGTGGGAGATGAGGACCAGCAAGAGCTTTCAGGGCTGGCACCTTTAGTGTAGGAGCAATCGCTGGACGTTCGCAATTTCGGTGTTGAATTTTGGCCAGATTGAGCAGGAGAGGCTGTGTACGTTGGAAGTTTTCGTAGGCTAAACAAGTTCAGAGCCCAAGTGTTTGTGGTTCGTTTGAGAGGTTACCAGTGGGAGATGAGGACCAGCAAGAGCTTTCAGGGCTGGCACCTTTAGTGTAGGAGCAATCCCTGGACGTTCACAATTTCGGTGTTGGATTTCAGGCAGATTGGGCAGGAGAGGCTGTGTACGTTGGAAGTTTTCGTAGGCTAAACAAGTTCAGAGCCCAAGTGTTTGTGGTTCGTTTGAGAGGTTAGCAGTGGGAGATGAGGACCAGCAAGAGCTTTCAGGGCTGGCACCTTTAGTGTAGGAGCAATCGCTGGACGTTCGCAATTTCGGTGTTGAATTTCAGGCAGATTGAGCAGGAGAGGCTGTGTACGTTGGAAGTTTTCGTAGGCTAAACAAGTTCAGAGCCCAAGTGTTTGTGGTTCGTTTGAGAGGTTCCCAGTGGGAGATGAGGACCAGCAAGAGCTTTCAGGGCTGGCACCTTTAGTGTAGGAGCAATCGCTGGACGTTCGCAATTTCGGTGTTGAATTTTGGCCAGATTGAGCAGGAGAGGCTGTGTAAGTTGGAAGTTTTCGTAGGCTAAACAAGATCAGAGCCCAAGTGTTTGTGGTTCGTTTGAGAGGTTACCAGTGGGAGATGAGGACCAGCAAGAGCTTTCAGGGCTGGCACCTTTAGTGTAGGAGCAATCCCTGGACGTTCGCAATTTCGGTGTTGAATTTCGGGCAGATTGAGCAGGAGAGGCTGTGTACGTTGGAAGTTTTAGTAGGCTAAACAAGTTCAGAGCCCAAGTGTTTGTGGTTCGTTTGAGAGGTTACCAGTGGGAGATGAGGACCAGCAAGAGCTTTCAGGGCTGGCACCTTTAGTGTAGGAGCAATCCCTGGACGTTCGCAATTTCGGTGTTGAATTTCAGGCAGATTGAGCAGGAGAGGCTGTGTACGTTGGAAGTTTTCGTAGGCTAAACAAGTTCAGAGCCCAAGTGTTTGTGGTTCGTTTGAGAGGTTACCAGTGGGAGATGAGGACCAGCAAGAGCTTTCAGGGCTGGCACCTTTAGTGTAGGAGCAATCGCCGGACGTTCGCAATTTCGGTGTTGAATTTTGGCCAGATTGAGCAGGAGAGGCTGTGTACGTTGGAAGTTTTCGTAGGCTAAACAAGTTCAGAGCCCAAGTGTTTGTGGTTCGTTTGAGAGGTTACCAGTGGGAGATGAAGACCAGCAACAGCTTTCAGGGCTGGCACCTTTAGTGTAGGAGCAATCGCCAGACGTTCGCATTTTCAGTGTTCAGCTCTGGCCAGATTGAGCAGGAGAGGCTGTGTACGTTGGAAGTTTTCGTAGGCTAAACAAGTTCAGAGCCCAAGTGTTTGTGGTTCGTTTGAGAGGTTCCCAGTGGGAGATGAGCACCAGCAAGAGCTTTCAGGGCTGGCACCTTTAGTGTAGGAGCAATCGCTGGACGTTCGCAATTTCGGTGTTGAATTTTGGCCAGATTGAGCAGGAGAGGCTGTGTACTTTGGAAGTTTTCGTAGGCTAAACAAGATCAGAGCCCAAGTGTTTGTGGTTCGTTTGAGAGGTTACCAGTGGGAGACGAGGACCAGCAAGAGCTTTCAGGGCTGGCACCTTTAGTGTAGGAGCAATCGCCGGACGTTCGCAATTTCGGTTTTGAATTTCGGGCAGATTGGGCAGGAGAGGCTGTGTACGTTGGAAGTTTTAATAGGCTAAACAAGTTCAGAGCCCAAGTGTTTGTGGTTCGTTTGAGAGGTTACCAGTGGGAGATGAGGACCAGCAAGAGCTTTCAGGGCTGGCACCTTTAGTGTAGGAGCAATCGCTGGACGTTCGCAATTTCGGTGTTGAGCTCTGGCCAGATTGAGCAGGAGAGGCTGTGCTGTGTACGTTGGAAGTTTTAGTAGGCTAAACAAGTTCAGAGCCCAAGTGTTTGTGGTTCGTTTGAGAGGTTACCAGTGGGAGATGAGGACCAGCAAGAGCTTTCAGGGCTGGCACCTTTAGTGTAGGAGCAATCCCTGGACGTTCACAATTTCGGTGTTGAATTTCAGGCAGATTGAGCAGGAGAGGCTGTGTACGTTGGAAGTTTTAGTAGGCTAAACAAGTTCAGAGCCCAAGTGTTTGTGGTTCGTTTGAGAGGTTACCAGTGGGAGATGAGGACCAGCAAGAGCTTTCAGGGCTGGCACCTTTAGTGTAGGAGCAATCGCCGGACGTTCACAATTTCGGTGTTGAATTTTGGCCAGATTGAGCAGGAGAGGCTGTGTACGTTGGAAGTTTTCGTAGGCTAAACAAGTTCAGAGCCCAAGTGTTTGTGGTTCGTTTGAGAGGTTACCAGTGGGAGATGAGGACCAGCAAGAGCTTTCAGGGCTGGCACCTTTAGTGTAGGAGCAATGACCGGACGTTCGCAATTTTGGTGTTCAGCTCTTTCCAGATTGAGCAGGAGAGGCTGTGTACGTTGGAAGTTTTCGTAGGCTAAACAAGTTCTGAGCCCAAGTGTTTGTGGTTCGTTTGAGAGGTTACCAGTGGGAGATGAGGACCAGCAAGAGCTTTCAGGGCTGGCACCTTTAGTGTAGGAGCAATCCCTGGACGTTCGCAATTTCGGTGTTGAATTTCAGGCAGATTGAGCAGGAGAGGCTGTGTACGTTGGAAGTTTTAGTAGGCTAAACAAGTTCAGAGCCCAAGTGTTTGTGGTTCGTTTGAGAGGTTACCAGTGGGAGATGAGGACCAGCAAGAGCTTTCAGGGCTGGCACCTTTAGTGTAGGAGCAATCGCTGGACGTTCGCAATTTCGGTGTTGAGCTCTGGCCAGATTGAGCAGGAGAGGCTGTGTACGTTGGAAGTTTTAGTAGGCTAAACAAGTTCAGAGCCCAAGTGTTTGTGGTTCGTTTGAGAGGTTACCAGTGGGAGATGAGGACCAGCAAGAGCTTTCAGGGCTGGCACCTTTAGTGTAGGAGCAATCCCTGGACGTTCGCAATTTCGGTGTTGAATTTCAGGCAGATTGAGCAGGAGAGGCTGTGTACGTTGGAAGTTTTAGTAGGCTAAACAAGTTCAGAGCCCAAGTGTTTGTGGTTCGTTTGAGAGGTTACCAGTGGGAGATGAGGACCAGCAAGAGCTTTCAGGGCTGGCACCTTTAGTGTAGGAGCAATCGCTGGACGTTCGCAATTTCGGTGTTGAGCTCTGGCCAGATTGAGCAGGAGAGGCTGTGTACGTTGGAAGTTTTAGTAGGCTAAACAAGTTCAGAGCCCAAGTGTTTGTGGTTCGTTTGAGAGGTTACCAGTGGGAGATGAGGACCAGCAAGAGCTTTCAGGGCTGGCACCTTTAGTGTAGGAGCAATCCCTGGACGTTCGCAATTTCGGTGTTGAATTTCAGGCAGATTGAGCAGGAGAGGCTGTGTACGTTGGAAGTTTTAGTAGGCTAAACAAGTTCAGAGCCCAAGTGTTTGTGGTTCGTTTGAGAGGTTACCAGTGGGAGATGAGGACCAGCAAGAGCTTTCAGGGCTGGCACCTTTAGTGTAGGAGCAATCGCTGGACGTTCGCAATTTCGGTGTTGAGCTCTGGCCAGATTGAGCAGGAGAGGCTGTGTACGTTGGAAGTTTTCGTAGGCTAAACAAGTTCAGAGCCCAAGTGTTTGTGGTTCGTTTGAGAGGTTACCAGTGGGAGATGAGGACCAGCAAGAGCTTTCAGGGCTGGCACCTTTAGTGTAGGAGCAATCCCTGGACGTTCGCAATTTCGGTGTTGAGATCTGGCCAGATTGAGCAGGAGAGGCTGTGTACGTTGGAAGTTTTAGTAGGCTAAACAAGTTCAGAGCCCAAGTGTTTGTGGTTCATTTGAGAGGTTACCAGTGGGAGATGAGGACCAGCAAGAGCTTTCAGGGCTGGCACCTTTAGTGTAGGAGCAATCCCTGGACGTTCGCAATTTCGGTGTTGAATTTCAGGCAGATTGAGCAGGAGAGGCTGTGTACGTTGGAAGTTTTAGTAGGCTAAACAAGTTCAGAGCCCAAGTGTTTGTGGTTCGTTTGAGAGGTTACCAGTGGGAGATGAGGACCAGCAAGAGGTTTCAGGGCTGGCACCTTTAGTGTAGGAGCAATCGCCAGACGTTCGCAATTTCAGTGTTCAGCTCTGGCCAGATTGAGCAGGAGAGGCTGTGTACGTTGGAAGTTTTCGTAGGCTAAACAAGATCAGAGCCCAAGTGTTTGTGGTTCGTTTGAGAGGTTACCAGTGGGAGATGAGGACCAGCAAGAGCTTTCAGGGCTGGCACCTTTAGTGTAGGAGCAATCGCTGGACGTTCGCAATTTCGGTGTTGAATTTCGGGCAGATTGGGCAGGAGAGGCTGTGTACGTTGGAAGTTTTCGTAGGCTAAACAAGTTCAGAGCCCAAGTGTTTGTGGTTCGTTTGAGAGGTTACCAGTGGGAGATGAGGACCAGCAAGAGCTTTCAGGGCTGGCACCTTTAGTGTAGGAGCAATCGCTGGACGTTCGCAATTTCGGTGTTGAATTTCAGGCAGGTTGAGCAGGAGAGGCTGTGTACGTTGGAAGTTTTCGTAGGCTAAACAATTTCAGAGCCCAAGTGTTTGTGGTTCGTTTGAGAGGTTAGCAGTGGGAGATGAGGACCAGCAAGAGCTTTCAGGGCTGGCACCTTTAGTGTAGGAGCAATCGCTGGACGTTCGCAATTTCGGTGTTGAGCTCTGGCCAGATTGAGCAGGAGAGGCTGTGTACGTTGGAAGTTTTCGTAGGCTAAACAAGTTCAGAGCCCAAGTGTTTGTGGTTCGTTTGAAAGGTTACCAGTGGGAGATGAGGACCAGCAAGAGCTTTCAGGGCTGGCACCTTTAGTGTAGGAGCAATCGCTGGACGTTCGCAAATTCGGTGTTGAATTTCAGGCAGATTGAGCAGGAGAGGCTGTGTACGTTGGAAGTTTTCGTAGGCTAAACAAGTTCAGAGCCCAAGTGTTTGTGGTTCGTTTGAGAGGTTCCCAGTGGGAGATGAGGACCAGCAAGAGCTTTCAGGGCTGGCACCTTTAGTGTAGGAGCAATCGCTGGACGTTCACAATTTCGGTGTTGAATTTCAGGCAGATTGGGCAGGAGAGGCTGTGTACGTTGGAAGTTTTCGTAGGCTAAACAAGTTCAGAGCCCAAGTGTTTGTGGTTCGTTTGAGAGGTTACCAGTGGGTTATGAGGACCAGCAAGAGCTTTCAGGGCTGGCACCTTTAGTGTAGGAGCAATTGCTGGACGTTCGCAATTTCGGTGTTGAATTTTGGGCAGATTGAGCAGGAGAGGCTGTGTACGTTGGAAGTTTTCGTAGGCTAAACAAGTTCAGAGCCCAAGTGTTTGTGGTTCGTTTGAGAGGTTACCAGTGGGAGATGAGGACCAGCAAGAGCTTTCAGGGCTGGCACCTTTAGTGTAGGAGCAATCCCTGGACGTTCACAATTTCGGTGTTGGATTTCAGGCAGATTGGGCAGGAGAGGCTGTGTACGTTGGAAGTTTTCGTAGGCTAAACAAGTTCAGAGCCCAAGTGTTTGTGGTTCGTTTGAGAGGTTACCAGTGGGAGATGAGGACCAGCAAGAGCTTTCAGGGCTGGCACCTTTAGTGTAGGAGCAATCCCTGGACGTTCGCAATTTCGGTGTTGAATTTCAGGCAGATTGAGCAGGAGAGGCTGTGTACGTTGGAAGTTTTCGTAGGCTAAACAAGTTCAGAGCCCAAGTGTTTGTGGTTCGTTTGAGAGGTTACCAGTGGGAGATGAGGACCAGCAAGAGCTTTCAGGGCTGGCACCTTTAGTGTAGGAGCAATCCCTGGACGTTCGCAATTTCGGTGTTGAATTTCAGGCAGATTGAGCAGGAGAGGCTGTGTACGTTGGAAGTTTTAGTAGGCTAAACAAGTTCAGAGCCCAAGTGTTTGTGGTTCGTTTGAGAGGTTACCAGTGGGAGATGAGGACCAGCAAGAGCTTTCAGGGCTGGCACCTTTAGTGTAGGAGCAATCCCTGGACGTTCGCAACTTCGGTGTTGAGCTCTGGCCAGATTGAGCAGGAGAGGCTGTGTACGTTGGAAGTTTTAGTAGGCTAAACAAGTTCAGAGCCCAAGTGTTTGTGGTTCGTTTGAGAGGTTACCAGTGGGAGATGAGGACCAGCAAGAGCTTTCAGGGCTGGCACCTTTAGTGTAGGAGCAATCGCCGGACGTTCGCAATTTCGGTGTTGAATTTTGGCCAGATTGAGCAGGAGAGGCTGTGTACGTTGGAAGTTTTCATAGGCTAAACAAGTTCAGAGCCCAAGTGTTTGTGGTTCGTTTGAGAGGTTACCAGTGGGAGATGAAGACCAGCAAGAGCTTTCAGGGCTGGCACCTTTAGTGTAGGAGCAATCGCCGGACGTTCGCAATTTCGGTGTTGAATTTCGGGCAGATTGGGCAGGAGAGGCTGTGTACGTTGGAAGTTTTAGTAGGCTAAACAAGTTCAGAGCCCAAGTGTTTGTGGTTCGTTTGAGAGGTTCCCAGTGGGAGATGAGGACCAGCAAGAGCTTTCAGGGTTGGCACCTTTAGTGTAGGAGCAATCGCCGGACGTTCGCAATTTCGGTGTTGAGCTCTGGCCAGATTGAGCAGGAGAGGCTGTGTACGTTGGAAGTTTTCATAGGCTAAACAAGTTCAGAGCCCAAGTGTTTGTGGTTCGTTTGAGAGGTTACCAGTGGGAGATGAGGACCAGCAAGAGCTTTCAGGGCTGGCACCTTTAGTGTAGGAGCAATCCCTGGACGTTCGCAATTTCGGTGTTGAATTTCAGGCAGATTGAGCAGGAGAGGCTGTGTACGTTGGAAGTTTTCATAGGCTAAACAAGTTCAGAGCCCAAGTGTTTGTGGTTCGTTTGAGAGGTTACCAGTGGGAGATGAGGACCAGCAAGAGCTTTCAGGGCTGGCACCTTTAGTGTAGGAGCAATCCCTGGACGTTCACAATTTCGGTGTTGAATTTTGGCCAGATTGAGCAGGAGAGGGAGTGTACGTTGGAAGTTTTCGTAGGCTAAACAAGTTCAGAGCCCAAGTGTTTGTGGTTCGTTTGAGAGGATACCAGTGGGAGATGAGGACCAGCAAGAGCTTTCAGGGCTGGCACCTTTAGTGTAGGAGCAATCGCTGGATGTTCGCAATTTCGGTGTTGAATTTCAGGCAGATTGAGCAGGAGAGGCTGTGTACGTTGGAAGTTTTCGTAGGCTAAACAAGTTCAGAGCCCAAGTGTTTGTGGTTCGTTTGAGAGGTTACCAGTGGGAGATGAGGACCAGCAAGAGCTTTCAGGGCTGGCACCTTTAGTGTAGGAGCAATCGCTGGACGTTCGCAATTTCGGTGTTGAATTTCAGGCAGATTGAGCAGGAGAGGCTGTGTACGTTGGAAGTTTTCGTAGGCTAAACAAGTTCAGAGCCCAAGTGTTTGTGGTTCGTTTGAGAGGTTACGAGTGGGAGATGAGGACAAGCAAGAGCTTTCAGGGCTGGCACCTTTAGTGTAGGAGCAATCCCTGGACGTTCGCAATTTTGGTGTTGAATTTCAGGCAGATTGAGCAGGAGAGGCTGTGTACGTTGGAAGTTTTCGTAGGCTAAACAAGTTCAGAGCCCAAGTGTTTGTGGTTCGTTTGAGAGGTTCCCAGTGGGAGATGAGGACCAGCAAGAGCTTTCAGGGCTGGCACCTTTAGTGTAGGAGCAATCCCTGGACGTTCGCAATTTCGGTGTTGAGCTCTGGCCAGATTGAGCAGGAGAGGCTGTGTACGTTGGAAGTTTTAGTAGGCTAAACAAGTTCAGAGGCCAAGTGTTTGTGGTTCGTTTGAGAGGTTCCCAGTGGGAGATGAGGACCAGCAAGAGCTTTCAGGGCTGGCACCTTTAGTGTAGGAGCAATCGCTGGACGTTCGCAATTTCGGTGTTGAATTTCAGGCAGATTGAGCAGGAGAGGCTGTGTACGTTGGAAGTTTTCGTAGGCTAAACAAGTTCAGAGCCCAAGTGTTTGTGGTTCGTTTGAGAGGTTACCAGTGGGAGATGAGGACCAGCAAGAGCTTTCAGGGCTGGCACCTTTAGTGTAGGAGCAATCCCTGGACGTTCGCAATTTCGGTGTTGAATTTCAGGCAGATTGAGCAGGAGAGGCTGTGTACGTTGGAAGTTTTCGTAGGCTAAACAAGTTCAGAGCCCAAGTGTTTGTGGTTCGTTTGAGAGGTTACCAGTGGGAGATGAGGACCAGCAAGAGCTTTCAGGGCTGGCACCTTTAGTGTAGGAGCAATCGCTGGACGTTCACAATTTCGGTGTTGAATTTCAGGCAGATTGGGCAGGAGAGGCTGTGTACGTTGGAAGTTTTCGTAGGCTAAACAAGTTCAGAGCCCAAGTGTTTGTGGTTCGTTTGAGAGGTTACCAGTGGGAGATGAGGACCAGCAAGAGCTTTCAGGGCTGGCACCTTTAGTGTAGGAGCAATCCCTGGACGTTCGCAATTTCGGTGTTGAATTTCAGGCAGATTGAGCAGGAGAGGCTGTGTACGTTGGAAGTTTTCGTAGGCTAAACAAGTTCAGAGCCCAAGTGTTTGTGGTTCGTTTGAGAGGTTCCCAGTGGGAGATGAGCACCAGCAAGAGCTTTCAGGGCTGGCACCTTTAGTGTAGGAGCAATCGCTGGACGTTCGCAATTTCAGTGTTGAATTTTGGCCAGATTGAGCAGGAGAGGCTGTGTACTTTGGAAGTTTTCGTAGGCTAAACAAGATCAGAGCCCAAGTGTTTGTGGTTCGTTTGAGAGGTTACCAGTGGGAGACGAGGACCAGCAAGAGCTTTCAGGGCTGGCACCTTTAGTGTAGGAGCAATCGCCGGACGTTCGCAATTTCGGTGTTGAATTTCGGGCAGATTGGGCAGGAGAGGCTGTGTACGTTGGAAGTTTTCGTAGGCTAAACAAGTTCAGAGCCCAAGTGTTTGTGGTTCGTTTGAGAGGTTCCCAGTGGGAGATGAGGACCAGCAAGAGCTTTCAGGGCTGGCACCTTTAGTGTAGGAGCAATCGCTGGACGTTCACAATTTCGGTGTTGAATTTTTCCAGATTGAGCAGGAGAGGCTGTGTACGTTGGAAGTTTTCGTAGGCTAAACAAGATCAGAGCCCAAGTGTTTGTGGTTCGTTTGAGAGGTTACCAGTGGGAGATGAGGACCAGCAAGAGCTTTCAGGGCTGGCACCTTTAGTGTAGGAGCAATCGCCGGACGTTCGCAATTTTGGTGTTCAGCTCTTTCCAGATTGAGCAGGAGAGGCTGTGTACGTTGGAAGTTTTCGTAGGCTAAACAAGTTCAGAGCCCAAGTGTTTGTGGTTCGTTTGAGAGGTTACCAGTGGGAGATGAGGACCAGCAAGAGCTTTCAGGGCTGGCACCTTTAGTGTAGGAGCAATCGCCGGACGTTCGCAATTTCGGTGTTGAATTTCAGGCAGATTGAGCAGGAGAGGCTGTGTACGTTGGAAGTTTTCGTAGGCTAAACAAGTTCAGAGCCCAAGTGTTTGTGGTTCGTTTGAGAGGTTCCCAGTGGGAGATGAGGACCAGCAAGAGCTTTCAGGGCTGGCACCTTTAGTGTAGGAGCAGTCGCTGGACGTTCGCAATTTCGGTGTTGAGCTCTGGCCAGATTGAGCAGGAGAGGCTGTGTACGTTGGAAGTTTTCGTAGGCTAAACAAGTTCAGAGCCCAAGTGTTTGTGGTTCGTTTGAGAGGTTACCAGTGGGAGATGAGGACCAGCAAGAGCTTTCAGGGCTGGCACCTTTAGTGTAGGAGCAATCGCTGGACGTTCGCAATTTCGGTGTTGAGCTCTGGCCAGATTGAGCAGGAGAGGCTGTGTACGTTGGAAGTTTTCGTAGGCTAAACAAGTTCAGAGCCCAAGTGTTTGTGGTTCGTTTGAGAGGTTACCAGTGGGAGATGAGGACCAGCAAGAGCTTTCAGGGCTGGCACCTTTAGTGTAGGAGCAATCGCTGGACGTTCACAATTTCGGTGTTGAATTTCAGGCAGATTGGGCAGGAGAGGCTGTGTACGTTGGAAGTTTTCGTAGGCTAAACAAGTTCAGAGCCCAAGTGTTTGTGGTTCGTTTGAGAGGTTACCAGTGGGAGATGAGGACCAGCAAGAGCTTTCAGGGCTGGCACCTTTAGTGTAGGAGCAATCCCTGGACGTTCGCAAATTCGGTGTTGAATTTCAGGCAGATTGAGCAGGAGAGGCTGTGTACGTTGGAAGTTTTCGTAGGCTAAACAAGTTCAGAGCCCAAGTGTTTGTGGTTCGTTTGAGAGGTTACCAGTGGGAGATGAGGACCAGCAAGAGCTTTCAGGGCTGGCACCTTTAGTGTAGGAGCAATCGCCGGACGTTCGCAATTTCGGTGTTGAATTTTGGCCAGATTGAGCAGGAGAGGCTGTGTACGTTGGAAGTTTTCGTAGGCTAAACAAGTTCAGAGCCCAAGTGTTTGTGGTTCGTTTGAGAGGTTACCAGTGGGAGATGAGGACAAGCAAGAGCTTTCAGGGCTGGCACCTTTAGTGTAGGAGCAATCCCTGGACGTTCGCAACTTCGGTGTTGAGCTCTGGCCAGATTGAGCAGGAGAGGCTGTGTACGTTGGAAGTTTTAGTAGGCTAAACAAGATCAGAGGCCAAGTGTTTGTGGTTCGTTTGAGAGGTTACCAGTGGGAGATGAGGACCAGCAAGAGCTTTCAGGGCTGGCACCTTTAGTGTAGGAGCAATCGCCGGACGTTCGCAATTTCGGTGTTGAATTTTGGCCAGATTGAGCAGGAGAGGCTGTGTACGTTGGAAGTTTTCATAGGCTAAACAAGTTCAGAGCCCAAGTGTTTGTGGTTCGTTTGAGAGGTTACCAGTGGGAGATGAAGACCAGCAAGAGCTTTCAGGGCTGGCACCTTTAGTGTAGGAGCAATCGCCGGACGTTCGCAATTTCGGTGTTGAATTTCGGGCAGATTGGGCAGGAGAGGCTGTGTACGTTGGAAGTTTTAGTAGGCTAAACAAGTTCAGAGCCCAAGTGTTTGTGGTTCGTTTGAGAGGTTACCAGTGGGAGATGAGGACCAGCAAGAGCTTTCAGGGTTGGCACCTTTAGTGTAGGAGCAATCGCCGGACGTTCGCAATTTCGGTGTTGAGCTCTGGCCAGATTGAGCAGGAGAGGCTGTGTACGTTGGAAGTTTTCATAGGCTAAACAAGTTCAGAGCCCAAGTGTTTGTGGTTCGTTTGAGAGGTTACCAGTGGGAGATGAGGACCAGCAAGAGCTTTCAGGGCTGGCACCTTTAGTGTAGGAGCAATCCCTGGACGTTCGCAATTTCGGTGTTGAATTTCAGGCAGATTGAGCAGGAGAGGCTGTGTACGTTGGAAGTTTTCATAGGCTAAACAAGTTCAGAGCCCAAGTGTTTGTGGTTCGTTTGAGAGGTTACCAGTGGGAGATGAGGACCAGCAAGAGCTTTCAGGGCTGGCACCTTTAGTGTAGGAGCAATCCCTGGACGTTCACAATTTCGGTGTTGAATTTTGGCCAGATTGAGCAGGAGAGGGAGTGTACGTTGGAAGTTTTCGTAGGCTAAACAAGTTCAGAGCCCAAGTGTTTGTGGTTCGTTTGAGAGGATACCAGTGGGAGATGAGGACCAGCAAGAGCTTTCAGGGCTGGCACCTTTAGTGTAGGAGCAATCGCTGGATGTTCGCAATTTCGGTGTTGAATTTCAGGCAGATTGAGCAGGAGAA
>NW_026777002.1:0-81440 GCF_030936135.1 Gavia stellata
TAACACCGAAATTGCGAACGTCCAGCGATTGCTCCTACACTAAAGGTGCCAGCCCTGAAAGCTCTTGCTGGTCCTCATCTCCCACTGGTAACCTCTCAAACGAACCACAAGCACTTGGCCTCTGAACTTGTTTAGCCTACTAAAACTTCCAACGTACACAGCCTCTCCTGCTCAATCTGGCCAGAGCTCAACACCGAAATTGCGAACGTCCAGCGATTGCTCCTACACTAAAGGTGCCAGCCCTGAAAGCTCTTGCTGCTCCTCATCTCCCACTGGTAACCTCTCAAACGAACCACAAACACTTGGGCTCTCAACTTGTTTAGACTACTAAAACTTCCAACGTACACTGCCTCTCCTGCTCAATCTGCCCAAAATTCACCAACGAAATTGCGAACGTCCAGCGATTGCTCCTACACTAAAGGTGCCAGCCCTGAAAGCTCTTGCTGCTCCTCATCTCCCACTGGTAACCTCTCAAACGAACCACAAGCACTTGGCCTCTGAACTTGTTTAGCCTACTAAAACTTCCAACGTACACAGCCTCTCCTGCTCAATCTGGCCAGAGCTCAACACCGAAATTGCGAACGTCCAGCGATTGCTCCTACACTAAAGGTGCCAGCCCTGAAAGCTCTTGCTGGTCCTCATCTCCCACTGGTAACCTCTCAAACGAACCACAAACACTTGGCCTCTGAACTTGTTTAGCCTACTAAAACTTCCAACGTACACAGCCTCTCCTGCTCAATCTGGCCAGAGCTCAACACCGAAATTGCGAACGTCCAGCGATTGCTCCTACACTAAAGGTGCCAGCCCTGAAAGCTCTTGCTGCTCCTCATCTCCCACTGGTAACCTCTCAAACGAACCACAAACACTTGGGCTCTGAACTTGTTTAGCCTACTAAAACTTCCAACGTACAGTGCCTCTCCTGCTCAATCTGGCCAGAGCTCAACACCGAAATTGCGAACGTCCAGGGATTGCTCCTACACTAAAGGTGCCAGCCCTGAAAGCTCTTGCTGGTCCTCATCTCCCACTGGTAACCTCTCAAACGAACCACAAACACTTGGGCTCTGAACTTGTTTAGCCTACTAAAACTTCCAACGTACACTGCCTCTCCTGCTCAATCTGGCCAAAATTCAACACCAAAATTGCGAACGTCCAGCGATTGCTCCTACACTAAAGGTGCCAGCCCTGAAAGCTCTTGCTGCTCCTCATCTCCCACTGGTAACCTCTCAAACGAACCACAAACACTTGGGCTCTGAACTTGTTTAGCCTACTAAAACTTCCAACGTACACAGCCTCTCCTGCTCAATATGGCCAGAGCTCAACACCGAAATTGCGAACGTCCAGCGATTGCTCCTACACTAAAGGTGCCAGCCCTGAAAGCTCTTGCTGGTCCTCATCTCCCACTGGTAACCTCTCAAACGAACCACAAGCACTTGGCCTCTGAACTTGTTTAGCCTACTAAAACTTCCAACGTACACAGCCTCTCCTGCTCAATCTGGCCAAAATTCACAAACGAAATTACCAACGTCCAGGGATTGCTCCTACACTAAAGGTGCCAGCCCTGAAAGCTCTTGCTGGTCCTCATCTCCCACTGGTAACCTCTCAAACGAACCACAAACACTTGGGCTCTGAACTTGTTTAGCCTACTAAAACTTCCAACGTACACAGCCTCTCCTGCTCAATCTGGCCAGAGCTCAACACCGAAATTGCGAATGTCCAGCGATTGCTCCTACACTAAAGGTGCCAGCCCTGAAAGCTCTTGCTGCTCCTCATCTCCCACTGGTAACCTCTCAAACGAACCACAAACACTTGGCCTCTGAACTTGTTTAGCCTACTAAAACTTCCAACGTACACAGCCTCTCCTGCTCAATCTGGCCAAAATTCAACACCGAAATTACCAACGTCCAGGGATTGCTCCTACACTAAAGGTGCCAGTCCTGAAAGCTCTTGCTGGTCCTCATCTCCCACTGGTAACCTCTCAAACGAACCACAAACACTTGGCCTCTGAACTTGTTTAGCCTACTAAAAAACTTCCAACGTACACAGCCTCTCCTGCTCAATCTGGCCAGAGGTCAACACCGAAATTGCGAACGTCCAGAGATTGCTCCTACACTAAAGGTGCCAGCCCTGAAAGCTCTTGCTGGTCCTCATCTCCCACTGGTAACCTCTCAAACGAACCACAAACACTTGGGCTCTGAACTTGTTTAGCCTACTAAAACTTCCAACGTACACAGCCTCTCCTGCTCAATCTGGCCAGAGCTCAACACCGAAATTGCGAACGTCCAGCGATTGCTCCTACACTAAAGGTGCCAGCCCTGAAAGCTCTTGCTGGCCCTCATCTCCCACTGGTAACCTCTCAAACGAACCACAAACACTTGGGCTCTGAACTTGTTTAGCCTACTAAAACTTCCAACGTACACTGCCTCTCCTGCTCAATCTGGCCAAAATTCAACACCGAAATTGCGAACGTCCAGCGATTGCTCCTACACTAATGGTGCCAGCCCTGAAAGCTCTTGCTGGTCCTCATCTCCCACTGGTAACCTCTCAAACGAACCACAAGCACTTGGCCTCTGAACTTGCTTAGCCTACTAAAACTTCCAACGTACACAGCCTCTCCTGCTCAATCTGGCCAAAATTCAACACCGAAATTGCGAACGTCCAGCGATTGCTCCTACACTAAAGGTGCCAGCCCTGAAAGCTCTTGCTGGTCCTCATCTCCCACTGGTAACCTCTCAAACGAACCACAAACACTTGGGCTCTGAACTTGTTTAGCCTACTAAAACTTCCAACGTACACAGCCTCTCCTGCTCAATCTGGCCAGAGCTCAACACCGAAATTGCGAACGTCCAGCGATTGCTCCTACACTAAAGGTGCCAGCCCTGAAAGCTCTTGCTGCTCCTCATCTCCCACTGGTAACCTCTCAAATGAACCACAAACACTTGGGCTCTGAACTTGTTTAGCCTACTAAAACTTCCAACGTACACAGCCTCTCCTGCTCAATCTGGCCAGAGCTCAACACCTAAATTGCGAATGTCCAGGGATTGCTCCTACACTAAAGGTGCCAGCCCTGAAAGCTCTTGCTGCTCCTCATCTCCCACTGGTAACCTCTCAAACGAACCACAAACACTTGGGCTCTGAACTTGTTTAGCCTACTAAAACTTCCAACGTACACAGCCTCTCCTGCTCAATCTGGCCAAAATTCACCAACGAAATTGCGAACGTCCAGCGATTGCTCCTACACTAAAGGTGCCAGCCCTGAAAGCTCTTGCTGGTCCTCATCTCCCACTGGTAACCTCTCAAACGAACCACAAACACTTGGGCTCTGAACTTGTTTAGCCTACTAAAACTTCCAACGTACACAGCCTCTCCTGCTCAATCTGGCCAGAGCTCAACACTGAAATTGCGAACGTCCAGCGATTGCTCCTACACTAAAGGTGCCAGCCCTGAAAGCTCTTGCTGGTCCTCATCTCCCACTGGTAACCTCTCAAACGAACCACAAACACTTGGCCTCTGAACTTGTTTAGCCTACTAAAACTTCCAACGTACACAGCCTCTCCTGCTCAATCTGGCCAAAATTCAACACCGAAATTGCGAACGTCCAGCGATTGCTCCTACACTAAAGGTGCCAGCCCTGAAAGCTCTTGCTGGTCCTCATCTCCCACTGGTAACCTCTCAAACGAACCACAAGCACTTGGGCTCTGAACTTGTTTAGCCTACTAAAACTTCCAACGTACACAGCCTCTCCTGCTCAATCTGGCCAAAATTCAACACCGAAATTGCGAACGTCCAGCGATTGCTCCTACACTAAAGGTGCCAGCCCTGAAAGCTCTTGCTGCTCCTCATCTCCCACTGGTAACCTCTCAAACGAACCACAAACACTTGGGCTCTGAACTTGTTTAGCCTACTAAAACTTCCAACGTACACAGCCTCTCCTGCTCAATCTGGCCAGAGCTCAACACCGAAATTGCGAACGTCCAGCGATTGCTCCTACACTAAAGGTGCCAGCCCTGAAAGCTCTTGCTGCTCCTCATCTCCCACTGGTAACCTCTCAAACGAACCACAAACACTTGGGCTCTGAACTTGTTTAGCCTACTAAAACTTCCAACGTACACAGCCTCTCCTGCTCAATCTGGCCAGAGCTCAACACCGAAATTGCGAACGTCCAGCGATTGCTCCTACACTAAAGGTGCCAGCCCTGAAAGCTCTTGCTGGTCCTCATCTCCCACTGGTAACCTCTCAAACGAACCACAAACACTTGGGCTCTGAACTTGTTTAGCCTACTAAAACTTCCAACGTACACAGCCTCTCCTGCTCAATCTGGCCAAAATTCACCAACGAAATTGCGAACGTCCAGCGATTGCTCCTACACTAAAGGTGCCAGCCCTGAAAGCTCTTGCTGGTCCTCATCTCCCACTGGTAACCTCTCAAACGAACCACAAACACTTGGGCTCTGAACTTGTTTAGCCTACTAAAACTTCCAACGTACACAGCCTCTCCTGCTCAATCTGGCCAGAGCTCAACACCGAAATTGCGAACGTCCAGCGATTGCTCCTACACTAAAGGTGCCAGCCCTGAAAGCTCTTGCTGGTCCTCATCTCCCACTGGTAACCTCTCAAACGAACCACAAACACTTGGGCTCTGAACTTGTTTAGCCTACTAAAACTTCCAACGTACACAGCCTCTCCCGCTCAATCTGGCCAAAATTCAACACCGAAATTGCGAACGTCCAGCGATTGCTCCTACACTAAAGGTGCCAGCCCTGAAAGCTCTTGCTGGTCCTCATCTCCCACTGGTAACCTCTCAAACGAACCACAAACACTTGGGCTCTGAACTTTTTTAGCCTACTAAAACTTCCAACGTACACAGCCTCTCCTGCTCAATCTGGCCAGAGCTCAACACCGAAATTGCGAACGTCCAGGGATTGCTCCTACACTAAAGGTGCCAGCCCTGAAAGCTCTTGCTGGTCCTCATCTCCCACTGGTAACCTCTCAAACGAACCACAAACACTTGGGCTCTGAACTTGTTTAGCCTACTAAAACTTCCAACGTACACAGCCTCTCCTGCTCAATCTGGCCAAAATTCTACACCGAAATTGCGAACGTCCAGCGATTGCTCCTACACTAAAGGCGCCAGCCCTGAAAGCTCTTGCTGCTCCTCATCTCCCACTGGTAACCTCTCAAACGAACCACAAACACTTGGGCTCTCAACTTGTTTAGCCTACTAAAACTTCCAACGTACACAGCCTCTCCTGCTCAATCTGGCCAGAGCTCAACACCGAAATTGCGAACGTCCAGGGATTGCTCCTACACTAAAGGTGCCAGCCCTGAAAGCTCTTGCTGCTCCTCATCTCCCACTGGTAACCTCTCAAACGAACCACAAACACTTGGCATCTGAACTTGTTTAGCCTACTAAAACTTCCAACGTACACAGCCTCTCCTGCTCAATCTGGCCAGAGCTCAACACCGAAATTGCGAACGTCCAGCGATTGCTCCTACACTAATGGTGCCAGCCCTGAAAGCTCTTGCTGCTCCTCATCTCCCACTGATAACCTCTCAAACGAACCACAAACACTTGGCCTCTGAACTTGTTTAGCCTACTACAACTTCCAACGTACACAGCCTCTCCTGCTCAATCTGGCCAAAATTCAACACCGAAATTGCGAACGTCCAGCGATTGCTCCTACACTAAAGGTGCCAGCCCTGAAAGCTCTTGCTGCTCCTCATCTCCCACTGGTAACCTCTCAAACGAACCACAAACACTTGGGCTCTGAACTTGTTTAGCCTACTAAAACTTCCAACGTACACAGCCTCTCCTGCTCAATCTGGCCAGAGCTCAACACCGAAATTGCGAACGTCCAGGGATTGCTCCTACACTAAAGGTGCCAGCCCTGAAAGCTCTTGCTGGTCCTCATCTCCCACTGGTAACCTTTCAAACGAACCACAAACACTTGGGCTCTGAACTTATTTAGCCTACTAAAACTTCCAACGTACACAGCCTCTCCTGCTCAATCTGGCCAGAGCTCAACACCGACATTGCGAACGTCCAGCGATTGCTCCTACACTAAAGGTGCCAGTCCTGAAAGCTCTTGCTGGTCCTCATCTCCCACTGGTAACCTCTCAAACGAACCACAAACACTTGGGCTCTGAACTTGTTTAGCCTACTAAAACTTCCAACGTACACAGCCTCTCCTGCTCAATCTGGCCAGAGCTCAACACCGAAATTGCGAACGTCCAGGGATTGCTCCTACACTAAAGGTGCCAGCCCTGAAAGCTCTTGCTGCTCCTCATCTCCCACTGGTAACCTCTCAAACGAACCACAAACACTTGGGCTCTGAACTTGTTTAGCCTACTAAAACTTCCAACGTACACAGCCTCTCCTGCTCAATCTGGCCAGAGCTCAACACCGAAATTGCGAACGTCCAGCGATTGCTCCTACACTGAAGGTGCCAGCCCTGAAAGCTCTTGCTGGTCCTCATCTCCCACTGGTAACCTCTCAAACGAACCACAAACACTTGGGCTCTCAATTTGTTTAGCCTACTAAAACTTCCAACGTACACAGCCTCTCCTGCTCAATCTGCCCAAAATTCACCAACGAAATTGCGAACGTCCAGCGATTGCTCCTACACTAATGGTGCCAGCCCTGAAAGCTCTTGCTGCTCCTCATCTCCCACTGGTAACCTCTCAAACGAACCACAAACACTTGGGCTCTGAACTTGTTTAGCCTACTAAAACTTCCAACGTACACAGCCTCTCCTGCTCAATCTGGCCAAAATTCAACACCGAAATTGCGAACGTCCAGCGATTGCTCCTACACTAAAGGTGCTAGCCCTGAAAGCTCTTGCTGGTCCTCATCTCCCACTGGTAACCTCTCAAACGAACCACAAGCACTTGGGCTCTGAACTTGTTTAGCCTACTAAAACTTCCAACGTACACAGCCTCTCCTGCTCAATCTGGCCAAAATTCAACACCGAAATTGCGAACGCCCAGCGATTGCTCCTACACTAAAGGTGCCAGCCCTGAAAGCCCTTGCTGGTCCTCATCTCCCACTGGTAACCTCTCAAACGAACCACAAACACTTGGGCTCTGAACTTGTTTAGCCTACTAAAACTTCCAACGTACACAGCCTCTCCTGCTCAATCTGGCCAGAGCTCAACACTGAAATTGCGAACGTCCAGCGATTGCTCCTACACTAAAGGTGCCAGCCCTGAAAGCTCTTGCTGCTCCTCATCTCCCACTGGTAACCTCTCAAACGAACCACAAACACTTGGGCTCTGAACTTGTTTAGCCTACTAAAACTTCCAACGTACACTGCCTCTCCTGCTCAATCTGGCCAAAATTCTACACCGAAATTGCGAACGTCCAGCGATTGCTCCTACACTAAAGGTGCCAGCCCTGAAAGCTCTTGCTGGTCCTCATCTCCCACTGGTAACCTCTCAAACGAACCACAAAGACTTGGGCTCTGAACTTGTTTAGCCTACTAAAACTTCCAACGTACACAGCCTCTCCTGCTCAATCTGGCCAGAGCTCAACACCGAAATTGCGAACGTCCAGCGATTGCTCCTACACTAAAGGTGCCAGCCCTGAAAGCTCTTGCTGGTCCTCATCTCCCACTGGTAACCTCTCAAACGAACCACAAACACTTGGGCTCTCAACTTGTTTAGCCTACTAAAACTTCCAACGTACACAGCCTCTCCTGCTCAATCTGCCCAAAATTCACCAACGAAATTGCGAACGTCCAGCGATTGCTCCTACACTAATGGTGCCAGCCCTGAAAGCTCTTGCTGGTCCTCATCTCCCACTGGT
Organism: Gavia stellata; assembly: GCF_030936135.1. Taxonomy (NCBI): domain Eukaryota; kingdom Metazoa; phylum Chordata; class Aves; order Gaviiformes; family Gaviidae; genus Gavia; species Gavia stellata. Next base: position 7,800 of record NW_026777002.1, read on the forward strand.
AACCTCTCAAACGAACCACAAACACTTGGCCTCTGAACTTGTTTAGCCTACTAAAACTTCCAACGTACACAGCCTCTCCTGCTCAATCTGCCCAAAATTCAACACCGAAATTGCGAACGTCCAGAGATTGCTCCTACACTAAAGGTGCCAGCCCTGAAAGCTCTTGCTGGTCCTCATCTCCCACTGGTAACCTCTCAAACGAACCACAAACACTTGGCCTCTGAACTTGTTTAGCCTACTAAAACTTCCAACGTACACAGCCTCTCCTGCTCAATCTGGCCAGAGCTCAACACCGAAATTGCGAACGTCCAGCGATTGCTCCTACACTAAAGGTGCCAGCCCTGAAAGCTCTTGCTGCTCCTCATCTCCCACTGGTAACCTCTCAAACGAACCACAAACACTTGGCCTCTGAACTTGTTTAGCCTACTAAAACTTCCAACGTACACAGCCTCTCCTGCTCAATCTGCCCAAAATTCAACACCGAAATTGCGAACGTCCAGAGATTGCTCCTACACTAATGGTGCCAGCCCTGAAAGCTCTTGCTGCTCCTCATCTCCCACTGATAACCTCTCAAACGAACCACAAACACTTGGCCTCTGAACTTGTTTAGCCTACTACAACTTCCAACGTACACAGCCTCTCCTGCTCAATCTGGCCAAAATTCAACACCGAAATTGCGAACGTCCAGCGATTGCTCCTACACTAAAGGTGCCAGCCCTGAAAGCTCTTGCTGCTCCTCATCTCCCACTGGTAACCTCTCAAACGAACCACAAACACTTGGGCTCTGAACTTATTTAGCCTACTAAAACTTCCAACGTACACAGCCTCTCCTGCTCAATCTGGCCAGAGCTCAACACCGACATTGCGAACGTCCAGCGATTGCTCCTACACTAAAGGTGCCAGTCCTGAAAGCTCTTGCTGGTCCTCATCTCCCACTGGTAACCTCTCAAACGAACCACAAACACTTGGGCTCTGAACTTGTTTAGCCTACTAAAACTTCCAACGTACACAGCCTCTCCTGCTCAATCTGGCCAGAGCTCAACACCGAAATTGCGAACGTCCAGGGATTGCTCCTACACTAAAGGTGCCAGCCCTGAAAGCTCTTGCTGCTCCTCATCTCCCACTGGTAACCTCTCAAACGAACCACAAACACTTGGGCTCTGAACTTGTTTAGCCTACTAAAACTTCCAACGTACACAGCCTCTCCTGCTCAATCTGGCCAGAGCTCAACACCGAAATTGCGAACGTCCAGCGATTGCTCCTACACTGAAGGTGCCAGCCCTGAAAGCTCTTGCTGGTCCTCATCTCCCACTGGTAACCTCTCAAACGAACCACAAACACTTGGGCTCTCAATTTGTTTAGCCTACTAAAACTTCCAACGTACACAGCCTCTCCTGCTCAATCTGCCCAAAATTCACCAACGAAATTGCGAACGTCCAGCGATTGCTCCTACACTAATGGTGCCAGCCCTGAAAGCTCTTGCTGCTCCTCATCTCCCACTGGTAACCTCTCAAACGAACCACAAACACTTGGGCTCTGAACTTGTTTAGCCTACTAAAACTTCCAACGTACACAGCCTCTCCTGCTCAATCTGGCCAAAATTCAACACCGAAATTGCGAACGTCCAGCGATTGCTCCTACACTAAAGGTGCTAGCCCTGAAAGCTCTTGCTGGTCCTCATCTCCCACTGGTAACCTCTCAAACGAACCACAAGCACTTGGCTCTGAACTTGTTTAGCCTACTAAAACTTCCAACGTACACAGCCTCTCCTGCTCTATCTGGCCAAAATTCAACACCGAAATTGCGAACGCCCAGCGATTGCTCCTACACTAAAGGTGCCAGCCCTGAAAGCCCTTGCTGGTCCTCATCTCCCACTGGTAACCTCTCAAACGAACCACAAACACTTGGGCTCTGAACTTGTTTAGCCTACTAAAACTTCCAACGTACACAGCCTCTCCTGCTCAATCTGGCCAGAGCTCAACACTGAAATTGCGAACGTCCAGCGATTGCTCCTACACTAAAGGTGCCAGCCCTGAAAGCTCTTGCTGCTCCTCATCTCCCACTGGTAACCTCTCAAACGAACCACAAACACTTGGGCTCTGAACTTGTTTAGCCTACTAAAACTTCCAACGTACACTGCCTCTCCTGCTCAATCTGGCCAAAATTCTACACCGAAATTGCGAACGTCCAGCGATTGCTCCTACACTAAAGGTGCCAGCCCTGAAAGCTCTTGCTGGTCCTCATCTCCCACTGGTAACCTCTCAAACGAACCACAAACACTTGGCCTCTGAACTTGTTTAGCCTACTACAACTTCCAACGTACACAGCCTCTCCTGCTCAATCTGGCCAAAATTCAACACCGAAATTGCGAACGTCCAGCGATTGCTCCTACACTAAAGGTGCCAGCCCTGAAAGCTCTTGCTGCTCCTCATCTCCCACTGGTAACCTCTCAAACGAACCACAAACACTTGGCCTCTGAACTTGTTTAGCCTACTAAAACTTCCAACGTACACAGCCTCTCCTGCTCAATCTGGCCAGAGCTCAACACCGAAATTGCGAACGTCCAGGGATTGCTCCTACACTAAAGGTGCCAGCCCTGAAAGCTCTTGCTGGTCCTCATCTCCCACTGGTAACCTTTCAAACGAACCACAAACACTTGGGCTCTGAACTTATTTAGCCTACTAAAACTTCCAACGTACACAGCCTCTCCTGCTCAATCTGGCCAGAGCTCAACACCGACATTACGAACGTCCAGCGATTGCTCCTACACTAAAGGTGCCAGCCCTGAAAGCTCTTGCTGGTCCTCATCTCCCACTGGTAACCTCTCAAACGAACCACAAACACTTGGCCTCTGAACTTGTTTAGCCTACTACAACTTCCAACGTACACAGCCTCTCCTGCTCAATCTGGCCAAAATTCAACACCGAAATTGCGAACGACCAGCGATTGCTCCTACACTAAAGGTGCCAGCCCTGAAAGCTCTTGCTGCTCCTCATCTCCCACTGGTAACCTCTCAAACGAACCACAAACACTTGGCCTCTGAACTTGTTTAGCCTACTAAAACTTCCAACGTACACAGCCTCTCCTGCTCAATCTGGCCAGAGCTCAACACCGAAATTGCGAACGTCCAGGGATTGCTCCTACACTAAAGGTGCCAGCCCTGAAAGCTCTTGCTGGTCCTCATCTCCCACTGGTAACCTTTCAAACGAACCACAAACACTTGGGCTCTGAACTTATTTAGCCTACTAAAACTTCCAACGTACACAGCCTCTCCTGCTCAATCTGGCCAGAGCTCAACACCGACATTGCGAACGTCCAGCGATTGCTCCTACACTAAAGGTGCCAGTCCTGAAAGCTCTTGCTGGTCCTCATCTCCCACTGGTAACCTCTCAAACGAACCACAAACACTTGGGCTCTGAACTTGTTTAGCCTACTAAAACTTCCAACGTACACAGCCTCTCCTGCTCAATCTGGCCAGAGCTCAACACCGAAATTGCGAACGTCCAGGGATTGCTCCTACACTAAAGGTGCCAGCCCTGAAAGCTCTTGCTGCTCCTCATCTCCCACTGGTAACCTCTCAAACGAACCACAAACACTTGGGCTCTGAACTTGTTTAGCCTACTAAAACTTCCAACGTACACAGCCTCTCCTGCTCAATCTGGCCAGAGCTCAACACCGAAATTGCGAACGTCCAGCGATTGCTCCTACACTGAAGGTGCCAGCCCTGAAAGCTCTTGCTGGTCCTCATCTCCCACTGGTAACCTCTCAAACGAACCACAAACACTTGGGCTCTCAATTTGTTTAGCCTACTAAAACTTCCAACGTACACAGCCTCTCCTGCTCAATCTGCCCAAAATTCACCAACGAAATTGCGAACGTCCAGCGATTGCTCCTACACTAATGGTGCCAGCCCTGAAAGCTCTTGCTGCTCCTCATCTCCCACTGGTAACCTCTCAAACGAACCACAAACACTTGGGCTCTGAACTTGTTTAGCCTACTAAAACTTCCAACGTACACAGCCTCTCCTGCTCAATCTGGCCAAAATTCAACACCGAAATTGCGAACGTCCAGCGATTGCTCCTACACTAAAGGTGCTAGCCCTGAAAGCTCTTGCTGGTCCTCATCTCCCACTGGTAACCTCTCAAACGAACCACAAGCACTTGGGCTCTGAACTTGTTTAGCCTACTAAAACTTCCAACGTACACAGCCTCTCCTGCTCAATCTGGCCAAAATTCAACACCGAAATTGCGAACGCCCAGCGATTGCTCCTACACTAAAGGTGCCAGCCCTGAAAGCCCTTGCTGGTCCTCATCTCCCACTGGTAACCTCTCAAACGAACCACAAACACTTGGGCTCTGAACTTGTTTAGCCTACTAAAACTTCCAACGTACACAGCCTCTCCTGCTCAATCTGGCCAGAGCTCAACACTGAAATTGCGAACGTCCAGCGATTGCTCCTACACTAAAGGTGCCAGCCCTGAAAGCTCTTGCTGCTCCTCATCTCCCACTGGTAACCTCTCAAACGAACCACAAACACTTGGGCTCTGAACTTGTTTAGCCTACTAAAACTTCCAACGTACACTGCCTCTCCTGCTCAATCTGGCCAAAATTCTACACCGAAATTGCGAACGTCCAGCGATTGCTCCTACACTAAAGGTGCCAGCCCTGAAAGCTCTTGCTGGTCCTCATCTCCCACTGGTAACCTCTCAAACGAACCAGAAACACTTGGGCTCTCAACTTGTTTAGCCTACTAAAACTTCCAACGTACACAGCCTCTCCTGCTCAATCTGCCCAAAATTCACCAACGAAATTGCGAACGTCCAGCGATTGCTCCTACACTAATGGTGCCAGCCCTGAAAGCTCTTGCTGGTCCTCATCTCCCACTGGTAACCTCTCAAACGAACCACAAACACTTGGCCTCTGAACTTGTTTAGCCTACTAAAACTTCCAACGTACACAGCCTCTCCTGCTCAATCTGGCCAGAGCTCAACACCGAAATTGCGAACGTCCAGCGATTGCTCCTACACTAAAGGTGCCAGCCCTGAAAGCTCTTGCTGGTCCTCATCTCCCACTGGTAACCTCTCAAACGAACCACAAACACTTGGCCTCTGAACTTGTTTAGCCTACTAAAACTTCCAACGTACACAGCCTCTCCTGCTCAATCTGGCCAGAGCTCAACACCGAAATTGCGAACGTCCAGCGATTGCTCCTACACTAAAGGTGCCAGCCCTGAAAGCTCTTGCTGGTCCTCATCTCCCACTGGTAACCTCTCAAACGAACCACAAACACTTGGCCTCTGAACTTGTTTAGCCTACTAAAACTTCCAACGTACACAGCCTCTCCTGCTCAATCTGGCCAAAATTCAACACCGAAATTACCAACGTCCAGGGATTGCTCCTACACTAAAGGTGCCAGTCCTGAAAGCTCTTGCTGGTCCTCATCTCCCACTGGTAACCTCTCAAACGAACCACAAACACTTGGGCTCTGAACTTGTTTAGCCTACTAAAACTTCCAACGTACACAGCCTCTCCTGCTCAATCTGGCCAGAGCTCAACACCGAAATTGCGAACGTCCAGGGATTGCTCCTACACTAAAGGTGCCAGCCCTGAAAGCTCTTGCTGCTCCTCATCTCCCACTGGTAACCTCTCAAACGAACCACAAACACTTGGGCTCTGAACTTGTTTAGCCTACTAAAACTTCCAACGTACACAGCCTCTCCTGCTCAATCTGGCCAGAGCTCAACACCGAAATTGCGAACGTCCAGCGATTGCTCCTACACTAAAGGTGCCAGCCCTGAAAGCTCTTGCTGGTCCTCATCTCCCACTGGTAACCTCTCAAACGAACCACAAACACTTGGCCTCTGAACTTGTTTAGCCTACTAAAACTTCCAACGTACACAGCCTCTCCTGCTCAATCTGGCCAGAGCTCAACACCAAAATTGCGAACGTCCAGCGATTGCTCCTACACTAAAGGTGCCAGCCCTGAAAGCTCTTGCTGGTCCTCATCTCCCACTGGTAACCTCTCAAACGAACCACAAACACTTGGGCTCTGAACTTGTTTAGCCTACTAAAACTTCCAACGTACACTGCCTCTCCTGCTCAATCTGCCCAAAATTCACCAACGAAATTGCGAACGTCCAGCGATTGCTCCTACACTAAAGGTGCTAGCCCTGAAAGCTCTTGCTGGTCCTCATCTCCCACTGGTAACCTCTCAAACGAACCACAAGCACTTGGGCTCTGAACTTGTTTAGCCTACTAAAACTTCCAACGTACACAGCCTCTCCTGCTCAATCTGGCCAAAATTCTACACCGAAATTGCGAACGTCCAGCGATTGCTCCTACACTAAAGGTGCCAGCCCTGAAAGCCCTTGCTGGTCCTCGTCTCCCACTGGTAACCTCTCAAACGAACCACAAACACTTGGGCTCTGAACTTGTTTAGCCTACTAAAACTTCCAACGTACACAGCCTCTCCTGCTCAATCTGGCCAGAGCTCAACACTGAAATTGCGAACGTCCAGCGATTGCTCCTACACTAAAGGTACCAGCCCTGAAAGCTCTTGCTGCTCCTCATCTCCCACTGGTAACCTCTCAAACGAACCACAAACACTTGGGCTCTGAACTTGTTTAGCCTACTAAAACTTCCAACGTACACTGCCTCTCCTGCTCAATCTGGCCAAAATTCTACACCGAAATTGCGAACGTCCAGCGATTGCTCCTACACTAAAGGTGCCAGCCCTGAAAGCTCTTGCTGGTCCTCATCTCCCACTGGTAACCTCTCAAACGAACCACAAACACTTGGGCTCTCAACTTGTTTAGCCTACTAAAACTTCCAACGTACACAGCCTCTCCTGCTCAATCTGCCCAAAATTCACCAACGAAATTGCGAACGTCCAGCGATTGCTCCTACACTAATGGTGCCAGCCCTGAAAGCTCTTGCTGCTCCTCATCTCCCACTGGTAACCTCTCAAACGAACCACAAACACTTGGGCTCTGAACTTGTTTAGCCTACTAAAACTTCCAACGTACACAGCCTCTCCTGCTCAATCTGCCCAAAATTCAACAACGAAATTGCGAACGTCCAGAGATTGCTCCTACACTAAAGGTGCCAGCCCTGAAAGCTCTTGCTGGTCCTCATCTCCCACTGGTAACCTCTCAAACGAACCACAAACACTTGGGCTCTGAACTTGTTTAGCCTACTAAAACTTCCAACGTACACAGCCTCTCCTGCTCAATCTGGCCAGAGCTCAACACCGAAATTGCGAACGTCCAGCGATTGCTCCTACACTAAAGGTGCCAGCCCTGAAAGCTCTTGCTGGTCCTCATCTCCCACTGGTAACCTCTCAAACGAACCACAAACACTTGGCCTCTGAACTTGTTTAGCCTACTAAAACTTCCAACGTACACAGCCTCTCCTGCTCAATCTGGCCAAAATTCAACACCGAAATTACCAACGTCCAGGGATTGCTCCTATACTAAAGGTGCCAGTCCTGAAAGCTCTTGCTGGTCCTCATCTCCCACTGGTAACCTCTCAAACGAACCACAAACACTTGGGCTCTGAACTTGTTTAGCCTACTAAAACTTCCAACGTACACAGCCTCTCCTGCTCAATCTGGCCAGAGCTCAACACCGAAATTGCGAACGTCCAGGGATTGCTCCTACACTAAAGGTGCCAGCCCTGAAAGCTCTTGCTGCTCCTCATCTCCCACTGGTAACCTCTCAAACGAACCACAAACACTTGGCCTCTGAACTTGTTTAGCCTACTAAAACTTCCAACGTACACAGCCACTCCTGCTCAATCTGGCCAGAGCTCAACACCGAAATTGCGAACGTCCAGAGATTGCTCCTACACTAAAGGTGCCAGCCCTGAAAGCCCTTGCTGGTCCTCATCTCCCACTGGTAACCTCTCAAACGAACCACAAACACTTGGGCTCTGAACTTGTTTAGCCTACTAAAACTTCCAACGTACACAGCCTCTCCTGCTCAATCTGGCCAGAGCTCAACACTGAAAATGCGAACGTCCAGCGATTGCTCCTACACTAAAGGTACCAGCCCTGAAAGCTCTTGCTGGTCCTCATCTCCCACTGGTAACCTCTCAAACGAACCACAAACACTTGGCCTCTGAACTTGTTTAGCCTACTAAAACTTCCAACGTACACAGCCTCTCCTGCTCAATCTGGCCAGAGCTCAACACCGAAATTGTGAACGTCCAGCGATTGCTCCTACACTAAAGGTGCCAGCCCTGAAAGCTCTTGCTGGTCCTCATCTCCCACTGGTAACCTCTCAAACGAACCACAAACACTTGGGCTCTGAACTTGTTTAGCCTACTAAAACTTCCAACGTACACAGCCTCTCCTGCTCAATCTGGCCAGAGCTCAACACTGAAAATGCGAACGTCCAGCGATTGCTCCTACACTAAAGGTACCAGCCCTGAAAGCTCTTGCTGGTCCTCATCTCCCACTGGTAACCTCTCAAACGAACCACAAACACTTGGCCTCTGAACTTGTTTAGCCTACTAAAACTTCCAACGTACACTGCCTCTCCTGCTCAATCTGGCCAAAATTCTACACCGAAATTGCGAACGTCCAGGGATTGCTCCTACACTAAAGGTGCCAGCCCTGAAAGCTCTTGCTGGTCCTCATCTCCCACTGGTAACCTCTCAAACGAACCACAAACACTTGGGCTCTGAACTTGTTTAGCCTACTAAAACTTCCAACGTACACAGCCTCTCCTGCTCAATCTGGCCAGAGCTCAACACCGAAATTGCGAACGTCCAGCGATTGCTCCTACACTAAAGGTGCCAGCCCTGAAAGCTCTTGCTGTTCCTCATCTCCCACTGGTAACCTCTCAAACGAACCACAAACACTTGGGCTCTGAACTTGTTTAGCCTACTAAAACTTCCAACGTACACAGCCTCTCCTGCTCAATCTGGCCAAAATTCAACACCGAAATTGCGAACGTCCAGCGATTGCTCCTACACTAAAGGTGCCAGCCCTGAAAGCTCTTGCTGCTCCTCATCTCCCACTGGTAACCTCTCAAACGAACCACAAACACTTGGGCTCTGAACTTGTTTAGCCTACTAAAACTTCCAACGTACACAGCCTCTCCTGCTCTATCTGGCCAGAGCTCAACACCGAAATTGCAAACGTCCAGCGATTGCTCCTACACTAAAGGTGCCAGCCCTGAAAGCTCTTGCTGCTCCTCATCTCCCACTGGTAACCTCTCAAACGAACCACAAACACTTGGGCTCTGAACTTGTTTAGCCTACTAAAACTTCCAACGTACACAGCCTCTCCTGCTCAATCTGGCCAGAGCTCAACACCGAAATTGCGAACGTCCAGGGATTGCTCCTACACTAAAGGTGCCAGCCCTGAAAGCTCTTGCTGCTCCTCATCTCCCACTGGTAACCTCTCAAACGAACCACAAACACTTGGCCTCTGAACTTGTTTAGCCTACTAAAACTTCCAACGTACACAGCCTCTCCTGCTCAATCTGGCCAAAATTCAACACCGAAATTACCAACGTCCAGGGATTGCTCCTACACTAAAGGTGCCAGCCCTGAAAGCTCTTGCTGGTCCTCATCTCCCACTGGTAACCTCTCAAACGAACCACAAACACTTGGCCTCTGAACTTGTTTAGCCTACTAAAAAACTTCCAACGTACACAGCCTCTCCTGCTCAATCTGGCCAGAGCTCAACACCGAAGTTGCGAACGTCCAGAGATTGCTCCTACACTAAAGGTGCCAGCCCTGAAAGCTCTTGCTGGTCCTCATCTCCCACTGGTAACCTCTCAAACGAACCACAAACACTTGGGCTCTGAACTTGTTTAGCCTACTAAAACTTCCAACGTACACAGCCTCTCCTGCTCAATCTGGCCAGAGCTCAACACCGAAATTGCGAACGTCCAGCGATTGCTCCTACACTAAAGGTGCCAGCCCTGAAAGCTCTTGCTGGTCCTCATCTCCCACTGGTAACCTCTCAAACGAACCACAAACACTTGGCCTCTGAACTTGTTTAGCCTACTAAAAAACTTCCAACGTACACAGCCTCTCCTGCTCAATCTGGCCAGAGCTCAACACCGAAATTGCGAACGTCCAGCGATTGCTCCTACACTAAAGGTGCCAGCCCTGAAAGCTCTTGCTGGTCCTCATCTCCCACTGGTAACCTCTCAAACGAACCACAAACACTTGGGCTCTGAACTTGTTTAGCCTACTAAAACTTCCAACGTACACAGCCTCTCCTGCTCAATCTGGCCAGAGCTCAACACCGAAATTGCGAACGTCCAGTGATTGCTCCTACACTAAACGTGCCAGCCCTGAAAGCTCTTGCTGCTCCTCATCTCCCACTGGTAACCTCTCAAACGAACCACAAACACTTGGGCTCTGAACTTGTTTAGCCTACTAAAACTTCCAACGTACACAGCCTCTCCTGCTCAATCTGGCCAAAATTCAACACCGAAATTGCGAACGTCCAGCGATTGCTCCTACACTAAAGGTGCCAGCCCTGAAAGCTCTTGCTGCTCCTCATCTCCCACTGGTAACCTCTCAAACGAACCACAAACACTTGGGCTCTGAACTTGTTTAGCCTACTAAAACTTCCAACGTACACAGCCTCTCCTGCTCAATCTGGCCAGAGCTCAACACCGAAATTGCGAACGTCCAGCGATTGCTCCTACACTAAAGGTGCCAGCCCTGAAAGCTCTTGCTGGTCCTCATCTCCCACTGGTAACCTCTCAAACGAACCACAAACACTTGGGCTCTGAACTTGTTTAGCCTACTAAAACTTCCAACGTACACAGCCTCTCCTGCTCAATCTGCCCAAAATTCACCAACGAAATTGCGAACGTCCAGCGATTGCTCCTACACTAAAGGTGCCAGCCCTGAAAGCTCTTGCTGGTCCTCATCTCCCACTGGTAACCTCTCAAACGAACCACAAACACTTGGGCTCTGAACTTGTTTAGCCTACTAAAACTTCCAACGTACACAGCCTCTCCTGCTCAATCTGGCCAAAATTGAACACCGAAATTGCGAACGTCCAGCGATTGCTCCTACACTAAAGGTGCCAGCCCTGAAAGCTCTTGCTGCTCCTCATCTCCCACTGGTAACCTCTCAAACGAACCACAAACACTTGGGCTCTGAACTTGTTTAGCCTACTAAAACTTCCAACGTACACAGCCTCTCCTGCTCAATCTGGCCAGAGCTCAACACGAAATTGCGAACGTCCAGAGATTGCTCCTACACTAAAGGTGCCAGCCCTGAAAGCTCTTGCTGGTCCTCATCTCCCACTGGTAACCTCTCAAACGAACCACAAACACTTGGGCTCTGAACTTGTTTAGCCTACTAAAACTTCCAACGTACACAGCCTCTCCTGCTCAATCTGGCCAAAATTCAACACCGAAATTACCAACGTCCAGCGATTGCTCCTACACTAAAGGTGGCAGCCCTGAAAGCTCTTGCTGGTCCTCATCTCCCACTGGTAACGTCTCAAACGAACCACAAACACTTGGCCTCTGAACTTGTTTAGCCTACTAAAAAACTTCCAACGTACACAGCCTCTCCTGCTCAATCTGGCCAGAGCTCAACACCGAAATTGCGAACGTCCAGAGATTGCTCCTACACTAAAGGTGCCAGCCCTGAAAGCTCTTGCTGGTCCTCATCTCCCACTGGTAACCTCTCAAACGAACCACAAACACTTGGGCTCTGAACTTGTTTAGCCTACTAAAACTTCCAACGTACACAGCTTCTCCTGCTCAATCTGGCCAGAGCTCAACACCGAAATTGCGAACGTCCAGCGATTGCTCCTACACTAAAGGTGCCAGCCCTGAAAGCTCTTGCTGGTCCTCATCTCCCACTGGTAACCTCTCAAACGAACCACAAACACTTGGCCTCTGAACTTGTTTAGCCTACTAAAACTTCCAACGTACACTGCCTCTCCTGCTCAATCTGCCCAAAATTCACCAACGAAATTGCGAACGTCCAGCGATTGCTCCTACACTAATGGTGCCAGCCCTGAAAGCTCTTGCTGGTCCTCATCTCCCACTGGTACAAACGAACCACAAGCACTTGGGCTCTGAACTTGTTTAGCCTACTAAAACTTCCAACGTACACAGCCTCTCCTGCTCAATCTGGCCAGAGCTCAACACCGAAATTGCGAACGTCCAGCGATTGCTCCTACACTAAAGGTGCCAGCCCTGAAAGCTCTTGCTGGTCCTCATCTCCCACTGGTAACCTCTCAAACGAACCACAAACACTGGGCCTCTGAACTTGTTTAGCCTACTAAAACTTCCAACGTACACAGCCTCTCCTGCTCAATCTGGCCAGAGCTCAACACCGAAATTGCGAACGTCCAGCGATTGCTCCTACACTAAAGGTGCCAGCCCTGAAAGCTCTTGCTGGTCCTCATCTCCCACTGGTAACCTCTCAAACGAACCACAAACACTTGGGCTCTGAACTTGTTAGCCTACTAAAACTTCCAACGTACACAGCCTCTCCTGCTCAATCTGGCCAAAATTCAACACCGAAATTGCGAACGTCCAGCGATTGCTCCTACACTAAAGGTGCCAGCCCTGAAAGCTCTTGCTGCTCCTCATCTCCCACTGGTAACCTCTCAAACGAACCACAAACACTTGGGCTCTGAACTTGTTTAGCCTACTAAAACTTCCAACGTACACAGCCTCTCCTGCTCAATCTGGCCAGAGCTCAACACCGAAATTGCGAACGTCCAGGATTGCTCCTACACTAAAGGTGCCAGCCCTGAAAGCTCTTGCTGGTCCTCATCTCCCACTGGTAACCTCTCAAACGAACCACAAACACTTGGGCTCTGAACTTGTTTAGCCTACTAAAACTTCCAACGTACACAGCCTCTCCTGCTCAATCTGGCCAGAGCTCAACACCGAAATTGCGAACGTCCAGCGATTGCTCCTACACTAAAGGCGCCAGCCCTGAAAGCTCTTGCTGCTCCTCATCTCCCACTGGTAACCTCTCAAACGAACCACAAACACTTGGGCTCTGAACTTGTTTAGCCTACTAAAACTTCCAACGTACACAGCCTCTCCTGCTCAATCTGGCCAGAGCTCAACACCGAAATTGCGAACGTCCAGGGATTGCTCCTACACTAAAGGTGCCAGCCCTGAAAGCTCTTGCTGCTCCTCATCTCCCACTGGTAACCTCTCAAACGAACCACAAACACTTGGCCTCTGAACTTGTTTAGCCTACTAAAACTTCCAACGTACACAGCCTCTCCTGCTCAATCTGGCCAGAGCTCAACACGAAATTGCGAACGTCCAGCGATTGCTCCTACACTAATGGTGCCCAGCCCTGAAAGCTCTTGCTGGTCCTCATCTCCCACTGGTAACCTCTCAAACGAACCACAAACACTTGGCCTCTGAACTTGTTTAGCCTACTAAAACTTCCAACGTACACAGCCTCTCCTGCTCAATCTGGCCAAAATTCAACACCGAAATTGCGAACGTCCAGCGATTGCTCCTACACTAAAGGTGCCAGCCCTGAAAGCTCTTGCTGCTCCTCATCTCCCACTGGTAACCTCTCAAACGAACCACAAACACTTGGGCTCTGAACTTGTTTAGCCTACTAAAACTTCCAACGTACACAGCCTCTCCTGCTCAATCTGGCCAGAGCTCAACACCGAAATTGCGAACGTCAGGGATTGCTCCTACACTAAAGGTGCCAGCCCTGAAAGCTCTTGCTGCTCCTCATCTCCCACTGGTAACCTCTCAAACGAACCACAAACACTTGGGCTCTGAACTTGTTTAGCCTACTAAAACTTCCAACGTACACAGCCTCTCCTGCTCAATCTGGCCAAAATTCAACACCGACATTGCGAACGTCCAGCGATTGCTCCTACACTAAAGGTGCCAGTCCTGAAAGCTCTTGCTGGTCCTCATCTCCCACTGGTAACCTCTCAAACGAACCACAAACACTTGGCCTCTGAACTTGTTTAGCCTACTAAAACTTCCAACATACACTGCCTCTCCTGCTCAATCTGCCCAAAATTCACCAACGAAATTGCGAACGTCCAGCGATTGCTCCTACACTAAAGGTGCCAGCCCTGAAAGCTCTTGCTGGTCCTCATCTCCCACTGGTAACCTCTCAAACGAACCACAAGCACTTGGCCTCTGAACTTGTTTAGCCTACTAAAACTTCATAAAACTTCCAACGTACACAGCCTCTCCTGCTCAATCTGGCCAAAATTCAACACCGAAATTGCGAACGTCCAGCGATTGCTCCTACACTAAAGGTGCCAGCCCTGAAAGCTCTTGCTGGTCCTCATCTCCCACTGGTAACCTCTCAAACGAACCACAAACACTTGGGCTCTGAACTTGTTTAGCCTACTAAAACGTCGAACGTACACAGCCTCTCCTGCTCAATCTGGCCAGAGCTCAACACCGAAATTGCGAACGTCCAGCGATTGCTACTACACTAAAGGTGCCAGCCCTGAAAGCTCTTGCTGGTCCTCATCTCCCACTGGTAACCTCTCAAACGAACCACAAACACTTGGGCTCTGAACTTGTTTAGCCTACTAAAACTTCCAACGTACACAGCCTCTCCCGCTCAATCTGGCCAAAATTCAACACCGAAATTGCGAACGTCCAGCGATTGCTCCTACACTAAAGGTGCCAGCCCTGAAAGCTCTTGCTGGTCCTCATCTCCCACTGGTAACCTCTCAAACGAACCACAAACACTTGGGCTCTGAACTTGTTTAGCCTACTAAAACTTCCAACGTACACAGCCTCTCCTGCTCAATCTGGCCAGAGCTCAACACCGAAATTGCGAACGTCCAGGGATTGCTCCTACACTAAAGGTGCCAGCCCTGAAAGCTCTTGCTGGTCCTCATCTCCCACTGGTAACCTCTCAAACGAACCACAAACACTTGGGCTCTGAACTTGTTTAGCCTACTAAAACTTCCAACGTACACAGCCTCTCCTGCTCAATCTGGCCAGAGCTCAACACCGAAATTGCGAACGTCCAGCGATTGCTCCTACACTAAAGGCGCCAGCCCTGAAAGCTCTTGCTGCTCCTCATCTCCCACTGGTAACCTCTCAAACGAACCACAAACACTTGGGCTCTGAACTTGTTTAGCCTACTAAAACTTCCAACGTACACAGCCTCTCCTGCTCAATCTGGCCAGAGCTCAACACCGAAATTGCGAACGTCCAGGGATTGCTCCTACACTAAAGGTGCCAGCCCTGAAAGCTCTTGCTGCTCCTCATCTCCCACTGGTAACCTCTCAAACGAACCACAAACACTTGGGCTCTGAACTTGTTTAGCCTACTAAAACTTCCAACGTACACAGCCTCTCCTGCTCAATCTGGCCAAAATTCACCAACGAAATTGCGAACGTCCAGGGATTGCTCCTACACTAAAGGTGCCAGCCCTGAAAGCTCTTGCTGCTCCTCATCTCCCACTGGTAACCTCTCAAACGAACCACAAACACTTGGGCTCTGAACTTGTTTAGCCTACTAAAACTTCCAACGTACACAGCCTCTCCTGCTCAATCTGGCCAGAGCTCAACACCGAAATTGCGAACGTCCAGGGATTGCTCCTACACTAAAGGTGCCAGCCCTGAAAGCTCTTGCTGCTCCTCATCTCCCACTGGTAACCTCTCAAACGAACCACAAACACTTGGGCTCTGAACTTGTTTAGCCTACTAAAACTTCCAACGTACACAGCCTCTCCTGCTCAATCTGGCCAGAGCTCAACACCGAAATTGCGAACGTCCAGCGATTGCTCCTACACTAAAGGTGCCAGCCCTGAAAGCTCTTGCTGGTCCTCATCTCCCACTGGTAACCTCTCAAACGAACCACAAACACTTGGGCTCTGAACTTGTTTAGCCTACTAAAACTTCCAACGTACACAGCCTCTCCTGCTCAATCTGGCCAGAGCTCAACACCGAAATTGCGAACGTCCAGCGATTGCTCCTACACTAAAGGTGCCAGCCCTGAAAGCTCTTGCTGCTCCTCATCTCCCACTGGTAACCTCTCAAACGAACCACAAACACTTGGCCTCTGAACTTGTTTAGCCTACTAAAACTTCCAACGTACACAGCCTCTCCTGCTCAATCTGGCCAGAGCTCAACACCGAAATTGCGAACGTCCAGCGATTGCTCCTACACTAAAGGTGCCAGCCCTGAAAGCTCTTGCTGGTCCTCATCTCCCACTGGTAACCTCTCAAACGAACCACAAACACTTGGGCTCTCAACTTGTTTAGCCTACTAAAACTTCCAACGTACACAGCCTCTCCTGCTCAATCTGCCCAAAATTCACCAACGAAATTGCGAACGTCCAGCGATTGCTCCTACACTAATGGTGCCAGCCCTGAAAGCTCTTGCTGGTCCTCATCTCCCACTGGTAACCTCTCAAACGAACCACAAACACTTGGGCTCTGAACTTGTTTAGCCTACTAAAACTTCCAACGTACACAGCCTCTCCTGCTCAATCTGGCCAAAATTCAACACCGAAATTGCGAACGTCCAGAGATTGCTCCTACACTAAAGGTGCCAGCCCTGAAAGCTCTTGCTGGTCCTCATCTCCCACTGGTAACCTCTCAAACGAACCACAAACACTTGGGCTCTGAACTTGTTTAGCCTACTAAAACTTCCAACGTACACAGCCTCTCCTGCTCAATCTGGCCAGAGCTCAACACCGAAATTGCGAACGTCCAGCGATTGCTCCTACACTAAAGGTGCCAGCCCTGAAAGCTCTTGCTGGTCCTCATCTCCCACTGGTAACCTCTCAAACGAACCACAAACACTTGGCCTCTGAACTTGTTTAGCCTACTAAAACTTCCAACGTACACAGCCTCTCCTGCTCAATCTGGCCAAAATTCAACACCGAAATTACCAACGTCCAGGGATTGCTCCTACACTAAAGGTGCCAGTCCTGAAAGCTCTTGCTGCTCCTCATCTCCCACTGGTAACCTCTCAAACGAACCACAAACACTTGGGCTCTGAACTTGTTTAGCCTACTAAAACTTCCAATGTACACAGCCTCTCCTGCTCAATCTGGCCAGAGCTCAACACCGAAATTGCGAACGTCCAGGGATTGCTCCTACACTAAAGGTGCCAGCCCTGAAAGCTCTTGCTGCTCCTCATCTCCCACTGGTAACCTCTCAAACGAACCACAAACACTTGGCCTCTGAACTTGTTTAGCCTACTAAAACTTCCAACGTACACAGCCTCTCCTGCTCAATCTGGCCAGAGCTCAACACCGAAATTGCGAACGTCCAGAGATTGCTCCTACACTAAAGGTGCCAGCCCTGAAAGCTCTTGCTGGTCCTCATCTCCCACTGGTAACCTCTCAAACGAACCACAAACACTTGGGCTCTGAACTTGTTTAGCCTACTAAAACTTCCAACGTACACAGCCTCTCCTGCTCAATCTGGCCAGAGCTCAACACCAAAATCGCGAACGTCCAGCGATTGCTCCTACACTAAAGGTGCCAGCCCTGAAAGCTCTTGCTGCTCCTCATCTCCCACTGGTAACCTCTCAAACGAACCACAAACACTTGGGCTCTGAACTTGTTTAGCCTACTAAAACTTCCAACGTACACTGCCTCTCCTGCTCAATCTGCCCAAAATTCACCAACGAAATTGCGAACGTCCAGCGATTGCTCCTACACTAAAGGTACCAGCCCTGAAAGCTCTTGCTGGTCCTCATCTCCCACTGGTAACCTCTCAAACGAACCACAAACACTTGGGCTCTGAACTTGTTTAGCCTACTAAAACTTCCAACGTACACTGCCTCTCCTGCTCAATCTGGCCAAAATTCTACACCGAAATTGCGAACGTCCAGCGATTGCTCCTACACTAAAGGTGCCAGCCCTGAAAGCTCTTGCTGCTCCTCATCTCCCACTGGTAACCTCTCAAACGAACCACAAACACTTGGCCTCTGAACTTGTTTAGCCTACTAAAACTTCCAACGTACACAGCCTCTCCTGCTCAATCTGGCCAGAGCTCAACACCGAAATTGCGAACGTCCAGCGATTGCTCCTACACTAAAGGTGCCAGCCCTGAAAGCTCTTGCTGCTCCTCATCTCCCACTGGTAACCTCTCAAACGAAACACAAACACTTGGGCTCTGAACTTGTTTAGCCTACTAAAACTTCCAACGTACACAGCCTCTCTGCTCAATCTGCCAAAAATTCACCAACGAAATTGCGAACGTCCAGCGATTGCTCCTACACTAATGGTGCCAGCCCTGAAAGCTCTTGCTGGTCCTCATCTCCCACTGGTAACCTCTCAAACGAACCACAAACACTTGGGCTCTGAACTTGTTTAGCCTACTAAAACTTCCAACGTACACAGCCTCTCCTGCTCAATCTGGCCAAAATTCAACACCGAAATTGCGAATGTCCAGAGATTGCTCCTACACTAAAGGTGCCAGCCCTGAAAGCTCTTGCTGGTCCTCATCTCCCACTGGTAACCTCTCAAACGAACCACAAACACTTGGGCTCTGAACTTGTTTAGCCTACTAAAACTTCCAACGTACACAGCCTCTCCTGCTCAATCTGGCCAGAGCTCAACACCGAAATTGCGAACGTCCAGCGATTGCTCCTACACTAAAGGTGCCAGCCCTGAAAGCTCTTGCTGGTCCTCATCTCCCACTGGTAACCTCTCAAACGAACCACAAACACTTGGGCTCTGAACTTGTTTAGCCTACTAAAACTTCCAACGTACACAGCCTCTCCTGCTCAATCTGCCAAAAATTCACCAACGAAATTGCGAACGTCCAGCGATTGCTCCTACACTAAAGGTGCCAGCCCTGAAAGCTCTTGCTGGTCCTCATCTCCCACTGGTAACCTCTCAAACGAACCACAAACACTTGGGCTCTGAACTTGTTTAGCCTACTAAAACTTCCAACGTACACAGCCTCTCCTGCTCAATCTGGCCAGAGCTCAACACCGAAATTGTGAACGTCCAGCGATTGCTCCTACACTAAAGGTGCCAGCCCTGAAAGCTCTTGCTGCTCCTCATCTCCCACTGGTAACCTCTCAAACGAACCACAAACACTTGGGCTCTGAACTTGTTTAGCCTACTAAAACTTCCAACGTACACAGCCTCTCCTGCTCAATCTGGCCAGAGCTCAACACCGAAATCGCGAACGTCCAGCGATTGCTCCTACACTAAAGGTGCCAGCCCTGAAAGCTCTTGCTGCTCCTCATCTCCCCACTGGTAACCTCTCAAACGAACCACAAACACTTGGGCTCTGAACTTGTTTAGCCTACTAAAACTTCCAACGTACACTGCCTCTCCTGCTCAATCTGCCCAAAATTCACCAACGAAATTGCGAACGTCCAGCGATTGCTCCTACACTAAAGGTACCAGCCCTGAAAGCTCTTGCTGGTCCTCATCTCCCACTGGTAACCTCTCAAACGAACCACAAACACTTGGGCTCTGAACTTGTTTAGCCTACTAAAACTTCCAACGTACACAGCCTCTTCTCCTGCTCAATCTGGCCAGAGCTCAACACCGAAATTGCGAACGTCCAGCGATTGCTCCTACACTAAAGGTGCCAGCCCTGAAAGCTCTTGCTGGTCCTCATCTCCCACTGGTAACCTCTCAAATGAAACACAAACACTTGGGCTCTCAACTTGTTTAGCCTACTAAAACTTCCAACGTACACAGCCTCTCCTGCTCAATCTGCCAAAAATTCACCAACGAAATTGCGAACGTCCAGCGATTGCTCCTACACTAAAGGTGCCAGCCCTGAAAGCTCTTGCTGGTCCTCATCTCCCACTGGTAACCTCTCAAACGAACCACAAACACTTGGCCTCTGAACTTGTTTAGCCTACTAAAACTTCCAACGTACACAGCCTCTCCTGCTCAATCTGCCCAAAATTCAACACCGAAATTGCGAACGTCCAGAGATTGCTCCTACACTAAAGGTGCCAGCCCTGAAAGCTCTTGCTGGTCCTCATCTCCCACTGGTAACCTCTCAAACGAACCACAAACACTTGGGCTCTGAACTTGTTTAGTCTACTAAAACTTCCAACGTACACAGCCTCTCCTGCTCAATCTGGCCAGAGCTCAACACCGAAATTGCGAACGTCCAGCGATTGCTACTACACTAAAGGTGCCAGCCCTGAAAGCTCTTGCTGGTCCTCATCTCCCACTGGTAACCTCTCAAACGAACCACAAGCACTTGGGCTCTGAACTTGTTTAGCCTACTAAAACTTCCAACGTACACAGCCTCTCCTGCTCAATCTGGCCAAAATTCAACACCGAAATTACCGAACGTCCAGGGATTGCTCCTACACTAAAGGTGCCAGTCCTGAAAGCTCTTGCTGGTCCTCATCTCCCACTGGTAACCTCTCAAACGAACCACAAACACTTGGGCTCTGAACTTGTTTAGCCTACTAAAACTTCCAACGTACACAGCCTCTCCTGCTCAATCTGGCCAGAGCTCAACACCGAAATTGCGAACGTCCAGGGATTGCTCCTACACTAAAGGTGCCAGCCCTGAAAGCTCTTGCTGGTCCTCATCTCCCACTGGTAACCTCTCAAACGAACCACAAACACTTGGCTCTGAGCTTGTTTAGCCTACTAAAACTTCCAACGTACACTGCCTCTCCTGCTCAATCTGGCCAAAATTCTACACCGAAATTGCGAACGTCCAGCGATTGCTCCTACACTAAAGGTGCCAGCCCTGAAAGCTCTTGCTGGTCCTCATCTCCCACTGGTAACCTCTCAAACGAACCACAAACACTTGGCCTCTGAACTTGTTTAGCCTACTAAAACTTCCAACGTACACAGCCTCTCCTGCTCAATCTGGCCAGAGCTCAACACCGAAATTGCGAACGTCCAGCGATTGCTCCTACACTAAAGGTGCCAGCCCTGAAAGCTCTTGCTGCTCCTCATCTCCCACTGGTAACCTCTCAAACGAAACACAAACACTTGGGCTCTGAACTTGTTTAGCCTACTAAAACTTCCAACGTACACAGCCTCTCCTGCTCAAATCTGCCAAAAATTCACCAACGAAATTGCGAACGTCCAGCGATTGCTCCTACACTAATGGTGCCAGCCCTGAAAGCTCTTGCTGGTCCTCATCTCCCACTGGTAACCTCTCAAACGAACCACAAACACTTGGGCTCTGAACTTGTTTAGCCTACTAAAACTTCCAACGTACACAGCCTCTCCTGCTCAATCTGGCCAGAGCTCAACACCGAAATTGCGAACGTCCAGCGATTGCTCCTACACTAAAGGTGCCAGCCCTGAAAGCTCTTGCTGGTCCTCATCTCCCACTGGTAACCTCTCAAACGAAACACAAACACTTGGGCTCTGAACTTGTTTAGCCTACTAAAACTTCCAACGTACACAGCCTCTCCTGCTCAATCTGCCAAAAATTCACCAACGAAATTGCGAACGTCCAGCGATTGCTCCTACACTAAAGGTGCCAGCCCTGAAAGCTCTTGCTGGTCCTCATCTCCCACTGGTAACCTCTCAAACGAACCACAAACACTTGGCCTCTGAACTTGTTTAGCCTACTAAAACTTCCAACGTACACAGCCTCTCCTGCTCAATCTGGCCAGAGCTCAACACCGAAATTGCGAACGTCCAGCGATTGCTCCTACACTAAAGGTGCCAGCCCTGAAAGCTCTTGCTGGTCCTCATCTCCCACTGGTAACCTCTCAAACGAACCACAAACACTTGGGCTCTGAACTTGTTTAGCCTACTAAAACTTCCAACGTACACAGCCTCTCCTGCTCAATCTGGCCAGAGCTCAACACCGAAATTGTGAACGTCCAGCGATTGCTCCTACACTAAAGGTGCCAGCCCTGAAAGCTCTTGCTGCTCCTCATCTCCCACTGGTAACCTCTCAAACGAACCACAAACACTTGGGCTCTGAACTTGTTTAGCCTACTAAAACTTCCAACGTACACAGCCTCTCCTTGCTCAATCTGGCCAGAGCTCAACACCAAAATCGCGAACGTCCAGCGATTGCTCCTACACTAAAGGTGCCAGCCCTGAAAGCTCTTGCTGCTCCTCATCTCCCACTGGTAACCTCTCAAACGAACCACAAACACTTGGGCTCTGAACTTGTTTAGCCTACTAAAACTTCCAACGTACACTGCCTCTCCTGCTCAATCTGCCCAAAATTCACCAACGAAATTGCGAACGTCCAGCGATTGCTCCTACACTAAAGGTACCAGCCCTGAAAGCTCTTGCTGGTCCTCATCATCCACTGGTAACCTCTCAAACGAACCACAAACACTTGGGCTCTGAACTTGTTTAGCCTACTAAAACTTCCAACGTACACTGCCTCTCCTGCTCAATCTGGCCAAAATTCTACACCGAAATTGCGAACGTCCAGCGATTGCTCCTACACTAAAGGTGCCAGCCCTGAAAGCTCTTGCTGCTCCTCATCTCCCACTGGTAACCTCTCAAACGAACCACAAACACTTGGCCTCTGAACTTGTTTAGCCTACTAAAACTTCCAACGTACACAGCCTCTCCTGCTCAATCTGGCCAGAGCTCAACACCGAAATTGCGAACGTCCAGCGATTGCTCCTACACTAAAGGTGCCAGCCCTGAAAGCTCTTGCTGGTCCTCATCTCCCACTGGTAACCTCTCAAACGAACCACAAACACTTGGGCTCTGAACTTGTTTAGCCTACTAAAACTTCCAACGTACACAGCCTCTCCTGCTCAATCTGCCAAAAATTCACCAACGAAATTGCGAACGTCCAGCGATTGCTCCTACACTAATGGTGCCAGCCCTGAAAGCTCTTGCTGGTCCTCATCTCCCACTGGTAACCTCTCAAACGAACCACAAACACTTGGGCTCTGAACTTGTTTAGCCTACTAAAACTTCCAACGTACACAGCCTCTCCTGCTCAATCTGGCCAAAATTCAACACCGAAATTGCGAATGTCCAGAGATTGCTCCTACACTAAAGGTGCCAGCCCTGAAAGCTCTTGCTGGTCCTCATCTCCCACTGGTAACCTCTCAAACGAACCACAAACACTTGGGCTCTGAACTTGTTTAGCCTACTAAAACTTCCAACGTACACAGCCTCTCCTGCTCAATCTGGCCAGAGCTCAACACCGAAATTGCGAACGTCCAGCGATTGCTCCTACACTAAAGGTGCCAGCCCTGAAAGCTCTTGCTGGTCCTCATCTCCCACTGGTAACCTCTTCAAACGAACCACAAACACTTGGGCTCTCAACTTGTTTAGCCTACTAAAACTTCCAACGTACACAGCCTCTCCTGCTCAATCTGCCAAAAATTCACCAACGAAATTGCGAACGTCCAGCGATTGCTCCTACACTAAAGGTGCCAGCCCTGAAAGCTCTTGCTGGTCCTCATCTCCCACTGGTAACCTCTCAAACGAACCACAAACACTTGGCCTCTGAACTTGTTTAGCCTACTAAAACTTCCAACGTACACAGCCTCTCCTGCTCAATCTGCCAAAATTCAACACCGAAATTGCGAACGTCCAGAGATTGCTCCTACACTAAAGGTGCCAGCCCTGAAAGCTCTTGCTGGTCCTCATCTCCCACTGGTAACCTCTCAAACGAACCACAAACACTTGGGCTCTGAACTTGTTTAGCCTACTAAAACTTCCAACGTACACAGCCTCTCCTGCTCAATCTGGCCAGAGCTCAACACCGAAATTGCGAACGTCCAGCGATTGCTACTACACTAAAGGTGCCAGCCCTGAAAGCTCTTGCTGGTCCTCATCTCCCACTGGTAACCTCTCAAACGAACCACAAACACTTGGGCTCTGAACTTGTTTAGCCTACTAAAACTTCCAACGTACACAGCCTCTCCTGCTCAATCTGGCCAAAATTCAACACCGAAATTACCAACGTCCAGGGATTGCTCCTACACTAAAGGTGCCAGTCCTGAAAGCTCTTGCTGGTCCTCATCTCCCACTGGTAACCTCTCAAACGAACCACAAACACTTGGGCTCTGAACTTGTTTAGCTACTAAAACTTCCAACGTACACAGCCCTCTCTGCTCAATCTGGCCAGAGCTCAACACCGAAATTGCGAACGTCCAGGGATTGCTCCTACACTAAAGGTGCCAGCCCTGAAAGCTCTTGCTGGTCCTCATCTCCCACTGGTAACCTCTCAAACGAAACACAAACACTTGGGCTCTCAACTTGTTTAGCCTACTAAAACTTCCAACGTACACAGCCTCTCCTGCTCAATCTGCCAAAAATTCACCAACGAAATTGCGAACGTCCAGCGATTGCTCCTACACTAAAGGTGCCAGCCCTGAAAGCTCTTGCTGAGTCCTCATCTCCCACTGGTAACCTCTCAAACGAACCACAAACACTTGGGCTCTGAACTTGTTTAGCCTACTAAAACTTCCAACGTACACAGCCTCTCCTGCTCAATCTGGCCAGAGCTCAACACCGAAATTGCGAACGTCCAGCGATTGCTCCTACACTAAAGGTGCCAGCCCTGAAAGCTCTTGCTGGTCCTCATCTCCCACTGGTAACCTCTCAAACGAACCACAAACACTTGGCCTCTGAAACTTGTTTAGCCTACTAAAACTTCCAACGTACACAGCCTCTCCTGCTCAATCTGGCCAGAGCTCAACACCGAAATTGTGAACGTCCAGCGATTGCTCCTACACTAAAGGTGCCAGCCCTGAAAGCTCTTGCTGCTCCTCATCTCCCACTGGTAACCTCTCAAACGAACCACAAACACTTGGGCTCTGAACTTGTTTAGCCTACTAAAACTTCCAACGTACACAGCCTCTCCTGCTCAATCTGGCCAGAGCTCAACACCAAAATCGCGAACGTCCAGCGATTGCTCCTACACTAAAGGTGCCAGCCCTGAAAGCTCTTGCTGCTCCTCATCTCCCACTGGTAACCTCTCAAACGAACCACAAAACACTTGGGCTCTGAACTTGTTTAGCCTACTAAAACTTCCAACGTACACAGCCTCTCCTGCTCAATCTGCCCAAAATTCACCAACGAAATTGCGAACGTCCAGCGATTGCTCCTACACTAAAGGTTACCAGCCCTGAAAGCTCTTGCTGGTCCTCATCTCCCACTGGTAACCTCTCAAACGAACCACAAACACTTGGGCTCTGAACTTGTTTAGCCTACTAAAACTTCCAACGTACACTGCCTCTCCTGCTCAATCTGGCCAAAATTCTACACCGAAATTGCGAACGTCCAGCGATTGCTCCTACACTAAAGGTGCCAGCCCTGAAAGCTCTTGCTGGTCCTCATCTCCCACTGGTAACCTCTCAAACGAACCACAAACACTTGGGCTCTGAACTTGTTTAGCCTACTAAAACTTCCAACGTACACAGCCTCTCCTGCTCAATCTGGCCAGAGCTCAACACCAAAATTGCGAACGTCCAGCGATTGCTCCTACACTAAAGGTGCCAGCCCTGAAAGCTCTTGCTGGTCCTCATTCTCCCACTGGTAACCTCTCAAACGAACCACAAACACTTGGGCTCTGAACTTGTTTAGCCTACTAAAACTTCCAACGTACACAGCCTCTCCTGCTCAATCTGCCAAAAATTCACCAACGAAATTGCGAACGTCCAGCGATTGCTCCTACACTAAAGGTGCCAGCCCTGAAAGCTCTTGCTGGTCCTCATCTCCCACTGGTAACCTCTCAAACGAACCACAAACACTTGGGCTCTGAACTTGTTTAGCCTACTAAAACTTCAACGTACACAGCCTCTCCTGCTCAATCTGGCCAAAATTCAACACCGAAATTGCGAATGTCCAGAGATTGCTCCTACACTAAAGGTGCCAGCCCTGAAAGCTCTTGCTGGTCCTCATCTCCCACTGGTAACCTCTCAAACGAACCACAAACACTTGGGCTCTGAACTTGTTTAGCCTACTAAAACTTCCAACGTACACAGCCTCTCCTGCTCAATCTGGCCAGAGCTCAACACCGAAATTGCGAACGTCCAGCGATTGCTCCTACACTAAAGGTGCCAGCCCTGAAAGCTCTTGCTGGTCCTCATCTCCCACTGGTAACCTCTCAAACGAACCACAAACACTTGGGCTCTCACTTGTTTAGCCTACTAAAACTTCCAACGTACACAGCCTCTCCTGCTCAATCTGCCAAAAATTCACCAACGAAATTGCGAACGTCCAGCGATTGCTCCTACACTAAAGGTGCCAGCCCTGAAAGCTCTTGCTGGTCCTCATCTCCCACTGGTAACCTCTCAAACGAACCACAAACACTTGGCCTCTGAACTTGTTTAGCCTACTAAAACTTCCAACGTACACAGCCTCTCCTGCTCAATCTGCCCAAAATTCAACACCGAAATTGCGAACGTCCAGAGATTGCTCCTACACTAAAGGTGCCAGCCCTGAAAGCTCTTGCTGGTCCTCATCTCCCACTGGTAACCTCTCAAACGAACCACAAACACTTGGGCTCTGAACTTGTTTAGCCTACTAAAACTTCCAACGTACACAGCCTCTCCTGCTCAATCTGGCCAGAGCTCAACACCGAAATTGCGAACGTCCAGCGATTGCTACTACACTAAAGGTGCCAGCCCTGAAAGCTCTTGCTGGTCCTCATCTCCCACTGGTAACCTCTCAAACGAACCACAAACACTTGGGCTCTGAACTTGTTTAGCCTACTAAAACTTCCAACGTACACAGCCTCTCCTGCTCAATCTGGCCAAAATTCAACACCGAAATTACCAACGTCCAGGGATTGCTCCTACACTAAAGGTGCCAGTCCTGAAAGCTCTTGCTGGTCCTCATCTCCCACTGGTAACCTCTCAAACGAACCACAAACACTTGGGCTCTGAACTTGTTTAGCCTACTAAAACTTCCAACGTACACAGCCTCTCCTGCTCAATCTGGCCAGAGCTCAACACCGAAATTGCGAACGTCCAGGGATTGCTCCTACACTAAAGGTGCCAGCCCTGAAAGCTCTTGCTGGTCCTCATCTCCCACTGGTAACCTCTCAAACGAACCACAAACACTTGGCCTCTGAACTTGTTTAGCCTACTAAAACTTCCAACGTACACTGCCTCTCCTGCTCAATCTGCCCAAAATTCACCAACGAAATTGCGAACGTCCAGCGATTGCTCCTACACTAAAGGTGCCAGCCCTGAAAGCTCTTGCTGGTCCTCATCTCCCACTGGTAACCTCTCAAACGAACCACAAACACTTGGGCTCTGAACTTGTTTAGCCTACTAAAACTTCCAACGTACACAGCCTCTCCTGCTCAATCTGGCCAGAGCTCAACACCGAAATTGCGAACGTCCAGGGATTGCTCCTACACTAAAGGTGCCAGCCCTGAAAGCTCTTGCTGGTCCTCATCTCCCACTGGTAACCTCTCAAACGAACCACAAACACTTGGGCTCTGAACTTGTTTAGCCTACTAAAACTTCCAACGTACACAGCCTCTCCTGCTCAATCTGGCCAGAGCTCAACACCGAAATTGCGAACGTCCAGCGATTGCTCCTACACTAAAGGTGC
Source organism: Gavia stellata (assembly GCF_030936135.1). Taxonomy (NCBI): domain Eukaryota; kingdom Metazoa; phylum Chordata; class Aves; order Gaviiformes; family Gaviidae; genus Gavia; species Gavia stellata. Next base: position 35,220 of record NW_026777002.1, read on the forward strand.
CAGCCCTGAAAGCTCTTGCTGGTCCTCATCTCCCACTGGTAACCTCTCAAACGAACCACAAACACTTGGCCTCTGAACTTGTTTAGCCTACTAAAACTTCCAACGTACACAGCCTCTCCTGCTCAATCTGGCCAGAGCTCAACACCGAAATTGCGAACGTCCAGGGATTGCTCCTACACTAAAGGTGCCAGCCCTGAAAGCTCTTGCTGCTCCTCATCTCCCACTGGTAACCTCTCAAACGAACCACAAACACTTGGCCTCTGAACTTGTTTAGCCTACTAAAACTTCCAACGTACACAGCCTCTCCTGCTCAATCTGGCCAGAGCTCAACACCGAAATTGCGAACGTCCAGCGATTGCTCCTACACTAATGGTGCCAGCCCTGAAAGCTCTTGCTGGTCCTCATCTCCCACTGGTAACCTCTCAAACGAACCACAAACACTTGGCCTCTGAACTTGTTTAGCCTACTAAAACTTCCAACGTACACAGCCTCTCCTGCTCAATCTGGCCAAAATTCAACACCGAAATTGCGAACGTCCAGCGATTGCTCCTACACTAAAGGTGCCAGCCCTGAAAGCTCTTGCTGCTCCTCATCTCCCACTGGTAACCTCTCAAACGAACCACAAACACTTGGGCTCTGAACTTGTTTAGCCTACTAAAACTTCCAACGTACACAGCCTCTCCTGCTCAATCTGGCCAGAGCTCAACACCGAAATTGCGAACGTCCAGGGATTGCTCCTACACTAAAGGTGCCAGCCCTGAAAGCTCTTGCTGCTCCTCATCTCCCACTGGTAACCTCTCAAACGAACCACAAACACTTGGCCTCTGAACTTGTTTAGCCTACTAAAACTTCCAACGTACACAGCCTCTCCTGCTCAATCTGGCCAAAATTCAACACCGACATTGCGAACGTCCAGCGATTGCTCCTACACTAAAGGTGCCAGTCCTGAAAGCTCTTGCTGGTCCTCATCTCCCACTGGTAACCTCTCAAACGAACCACAAACACTTGGCCTCTGAACTTGTTTAGCCTACTAAAACTTCCCAACGTACACAGCCTCTCCTGCTCAATCTGGCCAGAGCTCAACACCGAAATTGCGAACGTCCAGCGATTGCTCCTACACTAAAGGTGCCAGCCCTGAAAGCTCTTGCTGCTCCTCATCTCCCACTGGTAACCTCTCAAACGAACCACAAACACTTGGCCTCTGAACTTGTTTAGCCTACTAAAACTTCCAACGTACACAGCCTCTCCTGCTCAATTTGGCCAAAATTCAACACCGAAATTGCGAACGTCCAGCGATTGCTCCTACACTAAAGGTGCCAGCCCTGAAAGCTCTTGCTGCTCCTCATCTCCCACTGGTAACCTCTCAAACGAACCACAAACACTTGGCCTCTGAACTTGTTTAGCCTACTAAAACTTCCAACGTACACAGCCTCTCCTGCTCAATCTGGCCAGAGCTCAACACCGAAATTGCGAACGTCCAGCGATTGCTCCTACACTAATGGTGCCAGCCCTGAAAGCTCTTGCTGGTCCTCATCTCCCACTGGTAACCTCTCAAACGAACCACAAACACTTGGCCTCTGAACTTGTTTAGCCTACTAAAACTTCCAACGTACACAGCCTCTCCTGCTCAATCTGGCCAAAATTCAACACCGAAATTGCGAACGTCCAGCGATTGCTCCTACACTAAAGGTGCCAGCCCTGAAAGCTCTTGCTGCTCCTCATCTCCCACTGGTAACCTCTCAAACGAACCACAAACACTTGGGCTCTGAACTTGTTTAGCCTACTAAAACTTCCAACGTACACAGCCTCTCCTGCTCAATCTGGCCAGAGCTCAACACCGAAATTGCGAACGTCCAGGGATTGCTCCTACACTAAAGGTGCCAGCCCTGAAAGCTCTTGCTGCTCCTCATCTCCCACTGGTAACCTCTCAAACGAACCACAAACACTTGGCCTCTGAACTTGTTTAGCCTACTAAAACTTCCAACGTACACAGCCTCTCCTGCTCAATCTGGCCAAAATTCAACACCGACATTGCGAACGTCCAGCGATTGCTCCTACACTAAAGGTGCCAGTCCCTGAAAGCTCTTGCTGGTCCTCATCTCCCACTGGTAACCTCTCAAACGAACCACAAACACTTGGCCTCTGAACTTGTTTAGCCTACTAAAACTTCCAACGTACACAGCCTCTCCTGCTCAATCTGGCCAGAGCTCAACACCGAAATTGCGAACGTCCAGCGATTGCTCCTACACTAAAGGTGCCAGCCCTGAAAGCTCTTGCTGCTCCTCATCTCCCACTGGTAACCTCTCAAACGAACCACAAACACTTGGGCTCTGAACTTGTTTAGCCTACTAAAACTTCCAACGTACACAGCCTCTCCTGCTCAATCTGGCCAGAGCTCAACACCGAAATTGCGAACGTCCAGCGATTGCTCCTACACTGAAGGTGCCAGCCCTGAAAGCTCTTGCTGGTCCTCATCTCCCACTGGTAACCTCTCAAACGAACCACAAACACTTGGGCTCTCAACTTGTTTAGCCTACTAAAACTTCCAACGTACAAGCCTCTCCTGCTCAATCTGCCCAAAATTCACCAACGAAATTGCGAACGTCCAGCGATTGCTCCTATACTAATGGTGCCAGCCCTGAAAGCTCTTGCTGGTCCTCATCTCCCACTGGTAACCTCTCAAACGAACCACAAACACTTGGGCTCTGAACTTGTTTAGCCTACTAAAACTTCCAACGTACACAGCCTCTCCTGCTCAATCTGGCCAAAATTCAACACCGAAATTGCGAACGTCCAGCGATTGCTCCTACACTAAAGGTGCCAGCCCTGAAAGCTCTTGCTGGTCCTCATCTCCCACTGGTAACCTCTCAAACGAACCACAAGCACTTGGGCTCTGAACTTGTTTAGCCTACTAAAACTTCCAACGTACACAGCCTCTCCTGCTCAATCTGGCCAGAGCTCAACACCGAAATTGCGAACGTCCAGCGATTGCTCCTACACTAAAGGTGCCAGCCCTGAAAGCTCTTGCTGGTCCTCATCTCCCACTGGTAACCTCTCAAACGAACCACAAACACTTGGCCTCTGAACTTGTTTAGCCTACTAAAACTTCCAACGTACACAGCCTCTCCTGCTCAATCTGGCCAAAATTCAACACCGAAATTACCAACGTCCAGGGATTGCTCCTACACTAAAGGTGCCAGTCCTGAAAGCTCTTGCTGCTCCTCATCTCCCACTGGTAACCTCTCAAACGAACCACAAACACTAGGGCTCTGAACTTGTTTAGCCTACTAAAACTTCCAATGTACACAGCCTCTCCTGCTCAATCTGGCCAGAGCTCAACACCGAAATTGCGAACGTCCAGCGATTGCTCCTACACTAAAGGTGCCAGCCCTGAAAGCTCTTGCTGCTCCTCATCTCCCACTGGTAACCTCTCAAACGAACCACAAACACTTGGCCTCTGAACTTGTTTAGCCTACTAAAACTTCCAACGTACACAGCCTCTCCTGCTCAATCTGGCCAAAATTCAACACCGAAATTGCGAACGTCCAGCGATTGCTCCTACACTAAAGGTGCCAGCCCTGAAAGCTCTTGCTGGTCCTCATCTCCCACTGGTAACCTCTCAAACGAACCACAAACACTTGGGCTCTGAACTTGTTTAGCCTACTAAAACTTCCAACGTACACAGCCTCTCCTGCTCAATCTGGCCAGAGCTCAACACCGAAATCGCGAACGTCCAGCGATTGCTCCTACACTAAAGGTGCCAGCCCTGAAAGCTCTTGCTGCTCCTCATCTCCCACTGGTAACCTCTCAAACGAACCACAAACACTTGGGCTCTGAACTTGTTTAGCCTACTAAAACTTCCAACGTACACTGCCTCTCCTGCTCAATCTGCCCAAAATTCACCAACGAAATTGCGAACGTCCAGCGATTGCTCCTATACTAAAGGTACCAGCCCTGAAAGCTCTTGCTGGTCCTCATCTCCCACTGGTAACCTCTCAAACGAACCACAAACACTTGGGCTCTGAACTTGTTTAGCCTACTAAAACTTCCAACGTACACTGCCTCTCCTGCTCAATCTGGCCAAAATTCTACACCGAAATTGCGAACGTCCAGCGATTGCTCCTACACTAAAGGTGCCAGCCCTGAAAGCTCTTGCTGCTCCTCATCTCCCACTGGTAACCTCTCAAACGAACCACAAACACTTGGCCTCTGAACTTGTTTAGCCTACTAAAACTTCCAACGTACACAGCCTCTCCTGCTCAATCTGGCCAGAGCTCAACACCGAAATTGCGAACGTCCAGCGATTGCTCCTACACTAAAGGTGCCAGCCCTGAAAGCTCTTGCTGGTCCTCATCTCCCACTGGTAACCTCTCAAACGAACCACAAACACTTGGCCTCTGAACTTGTTTAGCCTACTAAAACTTCCAACGTACACAGCCTCTCCTGCTCAATCTGGCCAGAGCTCAACACCGAAATTGCGAACGTCCAGCGATTGCTCCTACACTAAAGGTGCCAGCCCTGAAAGCTCTTGCTGGTGCTCATCTCCCACTGGTAACCTCTCAAACGAACCACAAACACTTGGGCTCTGAACTTGTTTAGCCTACTAAAACTTCCAACGTACACAGCCTCTCCTGCTCAATCTGCCCAAAATTCAACACCGAAATTGCGAACGTCCAGAGATTGCTCCTACACTAAAGGTGCCAGCCCTGAAAGCTCTTGCTGGTCCTCATCTCCCACTGGTAACCTCTCAAACGAACCACAAACACTTGGGCTCTGAACTTGTTTAGCCTACTAAAACTTCCAACGTACACAGCCTCTCCTGCTCAATCTGGCCAGAGCTCAACACCGAAATTGCAAACGTCCAGCGATTGCTCCTACACTAAAGGTGCCAGCCCTGAAAGCTCTTGCTGGTCCTCATCTCCCACTGGTAACCTCTCAAACGAACCACAAACACTTGGGCTCTGAACTTGTTTAGCCTACTAAAACTTCCAACGTACACAGCCTCTCCTGCTCAATCTGGCCAAAATTCAACACCGAAATTACCAACGTCCAGGGATTGCTCCTACACTAAAGGTGCCAGTCCTGAAAGCTCTTGCTGGTCCTCATCTCCCACTGGTAACCTCTCAAACGAACCACAAACACTTGGCCTCTGAACTTGTTTAGCCTACTAAAACTTCCAACGTACACAGCCTCTCCTGCTCAATCTGGCCAAAATTCAACACCGAAATTGCGAACGTCCAGGGATTGCTCCTACACTAAAGGTGCCAGCCCTGAAAGCTCTTGCTGCTCCTCATCTCCCACTGGTAACCTCTCAAACGAACCACAAACACTTGGGCTCTGAACTTGTTTAGCCTACTAAAACTTCCAACGTACACTGCCTCTCCTGCTCAATCTGCCCAAAATTCACCAACGAAATTGCGAACGTCCAGAGATTGCTCCTACACTAAAGGTGCTAGCCCTGAAAGCTCTTGCTGGTCCTCATCTCCCACTGGTAACCTCTCAAACGAACCACAAGCACTTGGGCTCTGAACTTGTTTAGCCTACTAAAACTTCCAACGTACACAGCCTCTCCTGCTCAATCTGGCCAAAATTCAACACCGAAATTGCGAACGTCCAGCGATTGCTCCTACACTAAAGGTGCCAGCCCTGAAAGCCCTTGCTGGTCCTCATCTCCCACTGGTAACCTCTCAAACGAACCACAAACACTTGGGCTCTGAACTTGTTTAGCCTACTAAAACTTCCAACGTACACAGCCTCTCCTGCTCAATCTGGCCAGAGCTCAACACTGAAATTGCGAACGTCCAGCGATTGCTCCTACACTAAAGGTACCAGCCCTGAAAGCTCTTGCTGCTCCTCATCTCCCACTGGTAACCTCTCAAACGAACCACAAACACTTGGGCTCTGAACTTGTTTAGCCTACTAAAACTTCCAACGTACACTGCCTCTCCTGCTCAATCTGGCCAGAGCTCAACACCGAAATTGCGAACGTCCAGCGATTGCTCCTACACTAAAGGTGCCAGCCCTGAAAGCTCTTGCTGGTCCTCATCTCCCACTGGTAACCTCTCAAACGAACCACAAACACTTGGGCTCTGAACTTGTTTAGCCTACTAAAACTTCCAACGTACACAGCCTCTCCTGCTCAATCTGGCCAGAGCTCAACACCGAAATTGCACACGTCCAGCGATTGCTCCTACACTAAAGGTGCCAGCCCTGAAAGCTCTTGCTGGTCCTCATCTCCCACTGGTAACCTCTCAAACGAACCACAAACACTTGGGCTCTCAACTTGTTTAGCCTACTAAAACTTCCAACGTACACAGCCTCTCCTGCTCAATCTGCCCAAAATTCACCAACGAAATTGCGAACGTCCAGCGATTGCTCCTACACTAATGGTGCCAGCCCTGAAAGCTCTTGCTGGTCCTCATCTCCCACTGGTAACCTCTCAAACGAACCACAAACACTTGGCCTCTGAACTTGTTTAGCCTACTAAAACTTCCAACGTACACAGCCTCTCCTGCTCAATCTGCCCAAAATTCAACACCGAAATTGCGAACGTCCAGAGATTGCTCCTACACTAAAGGTGCCAGCCCTGAAAGCTCTTGCTGGTCCTCATCTCCCACTGGTAACCTCTCAAACGAACCACAAACACTTGGGCTCTGAACTTGTTTAGCCTACTAAAACTTCCAACGTACACAGCCTCTCCTGCTCAATCTGGCCAGAGCTCAACACCGAAATTGCGAACGTCCAGAGATTGCTCCTACACTAAAGGTGCCAGCCCTGAAAGCTCTTGCTGGTCCTCATCTCCCACTGGTAACCTCTCAAACGAACCACAAACACTTGGGCTCTGAACTTGTTTAGCCTACTAAAACTTCCAACGTACACAGCCTCTCCTGCTCAATCTGGCCAAAATTCAACACCGAAATTACCAACGTCCAGGGATTGCTCCTACACTAAAGGTGCCAGTCCTGAAAGCTCTTGCTGGTCCTCATCTCCCACTGGTAACCTCTCAAACGAACCACAAACACTTGGGCTCTGAACTTGTTTAGCCTACTAAAACTTCCAACGTACACAGCCTCTCCTGCTCAATCTGGCCAGAGCTCAACACCGAAATTGCGAACGTCCAGGGATTGCTCCTACACTAAAGGTGCCAGCCCTGAAAGCTCTTGCTGCTCCTCATCTCCCACTGGTAACCTCTCAAACGAACCACAAACACTTGGCCTCTGAACTTGTTTAGCCTACTAAAACTTCCAACGTACACAGCCTCTCCTGCTCAATCTATCCAGAGCTCAACACCGAAATTGCGAACGTCCAGAGATTGCTCCTACACTAAAGGTGCCAGCCCTGAAAGCTCTTGCTGGTCCTCATCTCCCACTGGTAACCTCTCAAACGAACCACAAACACTTGGGCTCTGAACTTGTTTAGCCTACTAAAACTTCCAACGTACACAGCCTCTCCTGCTCAATCTGGCCAGAGCTCAACACCAAAATTGCGAACGTCCAGCGATTGCTCCTACACTAAAGGTGCCAGCCCTGAAAGCTCTTGCTGGTCCTCATCTCCCACTGGTAACCTCTCAAACGAACCACAAACACTTGGCCTCTGAACTTGTTTAGCCTACTAAAACTTCCAACGTACACAGCCTCTCCTGCTCAATCTATCCAGAGCTCAACACCGAAATTGCGAACGTCCAGAGATTGCTCCTACACTAAAGGTGCCAGCCCTGAAAGCTCTTGCTGCTCCTCATCTCCCACTGGTAACCTCTCAAACGAACCACAAACACTTGGGCTCTGAACTTGTTTAGCCTACTAAAACTTCCAACGTACACTGCCTCTCCTGCTCAATCTGCCCAAAATTCACCAACGAAATTGCGAACGTCCAGCGATTGCTCCTACACTAAAGGTGCTAGCCCTGAAAGCTCTTGCTGGTCCTCATCTCCCACTGGTAACCTCTCAAACGAACCACAAGCACTTGGGCTCTGAACTTGTTTAGCCTACTAAAACTTCCAACGTACACAGCCTCTCCTGCTCAATCTGGCCAAAATTCAACACCGAAATTGCGAACGTCCAGCGATTGCTCCTACACTAAAGGTGCCAGCCCTGAAAGCCCTTGCTGGTCCTCAGCTCCCACTGGTAACCTCTCAAACGAACCACAAACACTTGGGCTCTGAACTTGTTTAGCCTACTAAAACTTCCAACGTACACAGCCTCTCCTGCTCAATCTGGCCAGAGCTCAACACTGAAATTGCGAACGTCCAGCGATTGCTCCTACACTAAAGGTACCAGCCCTGAAAGCTCTTGCTGGTCCTCATCTCCCACTGGTAACCTCTCAAACGAACCACAAACACTTGGCCTCTGAACTTGTTTAGCCTACTAAAACTTCCAACGTACACTGCCTCTCCTGCTCAATCTGGCCAAAATTCTACACCGAAATTGCGAACGTCCAGCGATTGCTCCTACACTAAAGGTGCCAGCCCTGAAAGCTCTTGCTGGTCCTCATCTCCCACTGGTAACCTCTCAAACGAACCACAAACACTTGGGCTCTGAACTTGTTTAGCCTACTAAAACTTCCAACGTACACAGCCTCTCCTGCTCAATCTGGCCAAAATTCAACACCGAAATTACCAACGTCCAGGGATTGCTCCTACACTAAAGGTGCCAGTCCTGAAAGCTCTTGCTGGTCCTCATCTCCCACTGGTAACCTCTCAAACGAACCACAAACACTTGGCCTCTGAACTTGTTTAGCCTACTAAAAAACTTCCAACGTACACAGCCTCTCCTGCTCAATCTGGCCAGAGCTCAACACCGAAATTGCGAACGTCCAGAGATTGCTCCTACACTAAAGGTGCCAGCCCTGAAAGCTCTTGCTGGTCCTCATCTCCCACTGGTAACCTCTCAAACGAACCACAAACACTTGGGCTCTGAACTTGTTTAGCCTACTAAAACTTCCAACGTACACAGCCTCTCCTGCTCAATCTGGCCAGAGCTCAACACCGAAATTGCGAACGTCCAGCGATTGCTCCTACACTAAAGGTGCCAGCCCTGAAAGCTCTTGCTGCTCCTCATCTCCCACTGGTAACCTCTCAAACGAACCACAAACACTTGGCCTCTGAACTTGTTTAGCCTACTAAAAAACTTCCAACGTACACAGCCTCTCCTGCTCAATCTGGCCAGAGCTCAACACCGAAATTGCGAACGTCCAGAGATTGCTCCTACACTAAAGGTGCCAGCCCTGAAAGCTCTTGCTGGTCCTCATCTCCCACTGGTAACCTCTCAAACGAACCACAAACACTTGGGCTCTGAACTTGTTTAGCCTACTAAAACTTCCAACGTACACAGCCTCTCCTGCTCAATCTGGCCAGAGCTCAACACCGAAATTGCGAACGTCCAGTGATTGCTCCTACACTAAAGGTGCCAGCCCTGAAAGCTCTTGCTGCTCCTCATCTCCCACTGGTAACCTCTCAAACGAACCACAAACACTTGGCCTCTGAACTTGTTTAGCCTACTAAAACTTCCAACGTACACTGCCTCTCCTGCTCAATCTGCCCAAAATTCACCAACGAAATTGCGAACGTCCAGCGATTGCTCCTACACTAATGGTGCCAGCCCTGAAAGCTCTTGCTGCTCCTCATCTCCCACTGGTAACCTCTCAAACGAACCACAAGCACTTGGGCTCTGAACTTGTTTAGCCTACTAAAACTTCCAACGTACACAGCCTCTCCTGCTCAATCTGGCCAAAATTCAACACCGAAATTGCGAACGTCCAGCGATTGCTCCTACACTAAAGGTGCCAGCCCTGAAAGCTCTTGCTGCTCCTCATCTCCCACTGGTAACCTCTCAAACGAACCACAAACACTTGGCCTCTGAACTTGTTTAGCCTACTAAAACTTCCAACGTACACAGCCTCTCCTGCTCAATCTGGCCAGAGCTCAACACCGAAATTGCGAACGTCCAGCGATTGCTCCTACACTAAAGGTGCCAGCCCTGAAAGCTCTTGCTGCTCCTCATCTCCCACTGGTAACCTCTCAAACGAACCACAAACACTTGGGCTCTGAACTTGTTTAGCCTACTAAAACTTCCAACGTACACAGCCTCTCCTGCTCAATCTGGCCAAAATTCAACACCGAAATTACCAACGTCCAGGGATTGCTCCTACACTAAAGGTGCCAGTCCTGAAAGCTCTTGCTGGTCCTCATCTCCCACTGGTAACCTCTCAAACGAACCACAAACACTTGGCCTCTGAACTTGTTTAGCCTACTAAAACTTCCAACGTACACAGCCTCTCCTGCTCAATCTGGCCAGAGCTCAACACCGAAATTGCGAACGTCCAGGGATTGCTCCTACACTAAAGGTGCCAGCCCTGAAAGCTCTTGCTGCTCCTCATCTCCCACTGGTAACCTCTCAAACGAACCACAAACACTTGGGCTCTGAACTTGTTTAGCCTACTAAAACTTCCAACGTACACTGCCTCTCCTGCTCAATCTGCCCAAAATTCACCAACGAAATTGCGAACGTCCAGAGATTGCTCCTACACTAAAGGTGCTAGCCCTGAAAGCTCTTGCTGGTCCTCATCTCCCACTGGTAACCTCTCAAACGAACCACAAGCACTTGGGCTCTGAACTTGTTTAGCCTACTAAAACTTCCAACGTACACAGCCTCTCCTGCTCAATCTGGCCAAAATTCACCAACGAAATTGCGAACGTCCAGCGATTGCTCCTACACTAAAGGTGCCAGCCCTGAAAGCCCTTGCTGGTCCTCATCTCCCACTGGTAACCTCTCAAACGAACCACAAACACTTGGGCTCTGAACTTGTTTAGCCTACTAAAACTTCCAACGTACACAGCCTCTCCTGCTCAATCTGGCCAGAGCTCAACACTGAAATTGCGAACGTCCAGCGATTGCTCCTACACTAAAGGTACCAGCCCTGAAAGCTCTTGCTGGTCCTCATCTCCCACTGGTAACCTCTCAAACGAACCACAAACACTTGGCCTCTGAACTTGTTTAGCCTACTAAAACTTCCAACGTACACTGCCTCTCCTGCTCAATCTGGCCAGAGCTCAACACCGAAATTGCGAACGTCCAGCGATTGCTCCTACACTAAAGGTGCCAGCCCTGAAAGCTCTTGCTGGTCCTCATCTCCCACTGGTAACCTCTCAAACGAACCACAAACACTTGGGCTCTGAACTTGTTTAGCCTACTAAAACTTCCAACGTACACAGCCTCTCCTGCTCAATCTGGCCAGAGCTCAACACCGAAATTGCGAACGTCCAGCGATTGCTCCTACACTAAAGGTGCCAGCCCTGAAAGCTCTTGCTGGTCCTCATCTCCCACTGGTAACCTCTCAAACGAACCACAAACACTTGGGCTCTCAACTTGTTTAGCCTACTAAAACTTCCAACGTACACAGCCTCTCCTGCTCAATCTGCCCAAAATTCACTAACGAAATTGCGAACGTCCAGCGATTGCTCCTACACTAATGGTGCCAGCCCTGAAAGCTCTTGCTGGTCCTCATCTCCCACTGGTAACCTCTCAAACGAACCACAAACACTTGGCCTCTGAACTTGTTTAGCCTACTAAAACTTCCAACGTACACAGCCTCTCCTGCTCAATCTGCCCAAAATTCAACACCGAAATTGCGAACGTCCAGAGATTGCTCCTACACTAAAGGTGCCAGCCCTGAAAGCTCTTGCTGGTCCTCATCTCCCACTGGTAACCTCTCAAATGAACCACAAACACTTGGGCTCTGAACTTGTTTAGCCTACTAAAACTTCCAACGTACACAGCCTCTCCTGCTCAATCTGGCCAGAGCTCAACACCGAAATTGCGAACGTCCAGCGATTGCTCCTACACTAAAGGTGCCAGCCCTGAAAGCTCTTGCTGCTCCTCATCTCCCACTGGTAACCTCTCAAACGAACCACAAACACTTGGCCTCTGAACTTGTTTAGCCTACTAAAACTTCCAACGTACACAGCCTCTCCTGCTCAATCTGGCCAAAATTCAACACCGAAATTACCAACGTCCAGGGATTGCTCCTACACTAAAGGTGCCAGTCCTGAAAGCTCTTGCTGGTCCTCATCTCCCACTGGTAACCTCTCAAACGAACCACAAACACTTGGGCTCTGAACTTGTTTAGCCTACTAAAACTTCCAACGTACACAGCCTCTCCTGCTCAATCTGGCCAGAGCTCAACACCGAAATTGCGAACGTCCAGGGATTGCTCCTACACTAAAGGTGCCAGCCCTGAAAGCTCTTGCTGCTCCTCATCTCCCACTGGTAACCTCTCAAACGAACCACAAACACTTGGCCTCTGAACTTGTTTAGCCTACTAAAACTTCCAACGTACACAGCCTCTCCTGCTCAATCTGGCCAGAGCTCAACACCGAAATTGCGAACGTCCAGAGATTGCTCCTACACTAAAGGTGCCAGCCCTGAAAGCTCTTGCTGGTCCTCATCTCCCACTGGTAACCTCTCAAACGAACCACAAACACTTGGGCTCTGAACTTGTTTAGCCTACTAAAACTTCCAACGTACACAGCCTCTCCTGCTCAATCTGGCCAGAGCTCAACACCAAAATTGCGAACGTCCAGCGATTGCTCCTACACTAAAGGTGCCAGCCCTGAAAGCTCTTGCTGCTCCTCATCTCCCACTGGTAACCTCTCAAACGAACCACAAACACTTGGGCTCTGAACTTGTTTAGCCTACTAAAACTTCCAACGTACACTGCCTCTCCTGCTCAATCTGCCCAAAATTCACCAACGAAATTGCGAACGTCCAGCGATTGCTCCTACACTAAAGGTGCTAGCCCTGAAAGCTCTTGCTGGTCCTCATCTCCCACTGGTAACCTCTCAAACGAACCACAAGCACTTGGGCTCTGAACTTGTTTAGCCTACTAAAACTTCCAACGTACACAGCCTCTCCTGCTCAATCTGGCCAAAATTCAACACCGAAATTGCGAACGTCCAGCGATTGCTCCTACACTAAAGGTGCCAGCCCTGAAAGCCCTTGCTGGTCCTCATCTCCCACTGGTAACCTCTCAAACGAACCACAAACACTTGGGCTCTGAACTTGTTTAGCCTACTAAAACTTCCAACGTACACAGCCTCTCCTGCTCAATCTGGCCAGAGCTCAACACTGAAATTGCGAACGTCCAGCGATTGCTCCTACACTAAAGGTACCAGCCCTGAAAGCTCTTGCTGGTCCTCATCTCCCACTGGTAACCTCTCAAACGAACCACAAACACTTGGGCTCTGAACTTGTTTAGCCTACTAAAACTTCCAACGTACACTGCCTCTCCTGCTCAATCTGGCCAAAATTCTACACCGAAATTGCGAACGTCCAGCGATTGCTCCTACACTAAAGGTGCCAGCCCTGAAAGCTCTTGCTGGTCCTCATCTCCCACTGGTAACCTCTCAAACGAACCACAAACACTTGGGCTCTGAACTTGTTTAGCCTACTAAAACTTCCAACGTACACAGCCTCTCCTGCTCAATCTGGCCAAAATTCAACACCGAAATTACCAACGTCCAGGGATTGCTCCTACACTAAAGGTGCCAGTCCTGAAAGCTCTTGCTGGTCCTCATCTCCCACTGGTAACCTCTCAAACGAACCACAAACACTTGGCCTCTGAACTTGTTTAGCCTACTAAAAAACTTCCAACGACAACGTACACAGCCTCTCCTGCTCAATCTGGCCAGAGCTCAACACCGAAATTGCGAACGTCCAGAGATTGCTCCTACACTAAAGGTGCCAGCCCTGAAAGCTCTTGCTGGTCCTCATCTCCCACTGGTAACCTCTCAAACGAACCACAAACACTTGGGCTCTGAACTTGTTTAGCCTACTAAAACTTCCAACGTACACAGCCTCTCCTGCTCAATCTGGCCAGAGCTCAACACCGAAATTGCGAACGTCCAGCGATTGCTCCTACACTAAAGGTGCCAGCCCTGAAAGCTCTTGCTGGTCCTCATCTCCCACTGGTAACCTCTCAAAACGAACCACAAACACTTGGCCTCTGAACTTGTTTAGCCTACTAAAAAACTTCCAACGTACACAGCCTCTCCTGCTCAATCTGGCCAGAGCTCAACACCGAAATTGCGAACGTCCAGAGATTGCTCCTACACTAAAGGTGCCAGCCCTGAAAGCTCTTGCTGGTCCTCATCTCCCACTGGTAACCTCTCAAACGAACCACAAACACTTGGGCTCTGAACTTGTTTAGCCTACTAAAACTTCCAACGTACACAGCCTCTCCTGCTCAATCTGGCCAGAGCTCAACACCGAAATTGCGAACGTCCAGTGATTGCTCCTACACTAAAGGTGCCAGCCCTGAAAGCTCTTGCTGCTCCTCATCTCCCACTGGTAACCTCTCAAACGAACCACAAACACTTGGGCTCTGAACTTGTTTAGCCTACTAAAACTTCCAACGTACACTGCCTCTCCTGCTCAATCTGCCCAAAATTCACCAACGAAATTGCGAACGTCCAGCGATTGCTCCTACACTAATGGTGCCAGCCCTGAAAGCTCTTGCTGCTCCTCATCTCCCACTGGTAACCTCTCAAACGAACCACAAGCACTTGGGCTCTGAACTTGTTTAGCCTACTAAAACTTCCAACGTACACAGCCTCTCCTGCTCAATCTGGCCAAAATTCAACACCGAAATTGCGAACGTCCAGCGATTGCTCCTACACTAAAGGTGCCAGCCCTGAAAGCTCTTGCTGCTCCTCATCTCCCACTGGTAACCTCTCAAACGAACCACAAACACTTGGCCTCTGAACTTGTTTAGCCTACTAAAACTTCCAACGTACACAGCCTCTCCTGCTCAATCTGGCCAGAGCTCAACACCGAAATTGCGAACGTCCAGCGATTGCTCCTACACTAAAGGTGCCAGCCCTGAAAGCTCTTGCTGCTCCTCATCTCCCACTGGTAACTTCTCAAACGAACCACAAACACTTGGGCTCTGAACTTGTTTAGCCTACTAAAACTTCCAACGTACACAGCCTCTCCTGCTCAATCTGGCCAAAATTCACCAACGAAATTGCGAACGTCCAGCGATTGCTCCTACACTAAAGGTGCCAGCCCTGAAAGCTCTTGCTGGTCCTCATCTCCCACTGGTAACCTCTCAAACGAACCACAAACACTTGGGCTCTGAACTTGTTTAGCCTACTAAAACTTCCAACGTACACAGCCTCTCCTGCTCAATCTGGCCAGAGCTCAACACCGAAATTGCGAACGTCCAGCGATTGCTCCTACACTAAAGGTGCCAGCCCTGAAAGCTCTTGCTGCTCCTCATCTCCCACTGGTAACCTCTCAAACGAACCACAAACACTTGGGCTCTGAACTTGTTTAGCCTACTAAAACTTCCAACGTACACAGCCTCTCCTGCTCAATCTGGCCAGAGCTCAACACCGAAATTGCGAATGTCCAGGGATTGCTCCTACACTAATGGTGCCAGCCCTGAAAGCTCTTGCTGCTCCTCATCTCCCACCAGTAACCTCTCAAACGAACCACAAACACTTGGCCTCTGAACTTGTTTAGCCTACTAAAACTTCCAACGTACACAGCCTCTCCTGCTCTATCTGGCCAGAGCTCAACACCGAAATTGCGAACGTCCAGCGATTGCTCCTACACTAAAGGTGCCAGCCCTGAAAGCTCTTGCTGTTCCTCATCTCCCACTGGTAACCTCTCAAACGAACCACAAACACTTGGGCTCTGAACTTGTTTAGCCTACTAAAACTTCCAACGTACACAGCCTCTCTCTGCTCAGTCTGGCCAGAGCTCAACACCGAAATTGCGAACGTCCAGCGATTGCTCCTACACTAAAGGTGCCAGCCCTGAAAGCTCTTGCTGCTCCTCATCTCCCACTGGTAAACCTCTCAAACGAACCACAAGCACTTGGGCTCTGAACTTGTTTAGCCTACTAAAACTTCCAACGTACACAGCCTCTCCTGCTCAATCTGGCCAGAGCTCAACACCGAAATTGCGAACGTCCAGGGATTGCTCCTACACTAAAGGTGCCAGCCCTGAAAGCTCTTGCTGGTCCTCATCTCCCACTGGTAACCTCTCAAACGAACCACAAACACTTGGGCTCTGAACTTGTTTAGCCTACTAAAACTTCCAACGTACACAGCCTCTCCTGCTCAATCTGGCCAGAGCTCAACACCGAAATTGCGAACGTCCAGCGATTGCTCCTACACTAAAGGTGCCAGCCCTGAAAGCTCTTGCTGGTCCTCATCTCCCACTGGTAACCTCTCAAACGAACCACAAACACTTGGGCTCTGAACTTGTTTAGCCTACTAAAACTTCCAACGTACACAGCCTCTCCTGCTCAATCTGGCCAGAGCTCAACACTGAAATTGCGAACGTCCAGCGATTGCTCCTACACTAAAGGTGCCAGCCCTGAAAGCTCTTGCTGGTCCTCATCTCCCACTGGTAACCTCTCAAACGAACCACAAACACTTGGGCTCTGAACTTGTTTAGCCTACTAAAACTTCCAACGTACACTGCCTCTCCTGCTCAATCTGCCCAAAATTCACCAACGAAATTGCGAACGTCGAGCGATTGCTCCTACACTAAAGGTGCCAGCCCTGAAAGCTCTTGCTGGTCCTCATCTCCCACTGGTAACCTCTCAAACGAACCACAAACACTTGGGCTCTGAACTTGTTTAGCCTACTAAAACTTCCAACGTACACAGCCTCTCCTGCTCAATCTGGCCAGAGCTCAACACCGAAATTGCGAACGTCCAGCGATTGCTCCTACACTAA
Source organism: Gavia stellata (assembly GCF_030936135.1). Classification (NCBI taxonomy): domain Eukaryota; kingdom Metazoa; phylum Chordata; class Aves; order Gaviiformes; family Gaviidae; genus Gavia; species Gavia stellata. The sequence goes on from NW_026777002.1 coordinate 51,964, forward strand.
ACGTGCCAGCCCTGAAAGCTCTTGCTGGTCCTCATCTCCCACTGGTAACCTCTCAAACGAACCACAAACACTTGGGCTCTGAACTTGTTTAGCCTACTAAAACTTCCAACGTACACAGCCTCTCCTGCTCAATCTGGCCAAAATTCAACACCGAAATTGCGAACGTCCAGCGATTGCTCCTACACTAAAGGTGCCAGCCCTGAAAGCTCTTGCTGCTCCTCATCTCCCACTGGTAACCTCTCAAACGAACCACAAACACTTGGGCTCTGAACTTGTTTAGCCTACTAAAACTTCCAACGTACACAGCCTCTCCTGCTCAATCTGGCCAAAATTCAACACCGAAATTACCAACGTCCAGGGATTGCTCCTACACTAAAGGTGCCAGTCCTGAAAGCTCTTGCTGGTCCTCATCTCCCACTGGTAACCGCTCAAACGAACCACAAACACTTGGCCTCTGAACTTGTTTAGCCTACTAAAAAACTTCCAATGTACACAGCCTCTCCTGCTCAATCTGGCAGAGCTCAACACCGAAATTGCGAACGTCCAGCGATTGCTCCTACACTAAAGGTGCCAGCCCTGAAAGCTCTTGCTGGTCCTCATCTCCCACTGGTAACCTCTCAAACGAACCACAAACACTTGGGCTCTGAACTTGTTTAGCCTACTAAAACTTCCAACGTACACAGCCTCTCCTGCTCAATCTGGCCAGAGCTCAACACCGAAATTGCGAACGTCCAGCGATTGCTCCTACACTAAAGGTGCCAGCCCTGAAAGCTCTTGCTGGTCCTCATCTCCCACTGGTAACCTCTCAAACGAACCACAAACACTTGGGCTCTGAACTTGTTTAGCCTACTAAAACTTCCAACGTACACAGCCTCTCCTGCTCAATCTGGCCAGAGCTCAACACCGAAATTGCGAACGTCCAGCGATTGCTCCTACACTAAAGGTGCCAGCCCTGAAAGCTCTTGCTGCTCCTCATCTCCACTGGTAACCTCTCAAACGAACCGCAAACACTTGGGCTCTGAACTTGTTTAGCCTACTAAAACTTCCAACGTACACAGCCTCTCCTGCTCAATCTGGCCAGAGCTCAACACCGAAATTGCGAACGTCCAGCGATTGCTCCTACACTAATGGTGCCAGCCCTGAAAGCTCTTGCTGCTCCTCATCTCCCACCAGTAACCTCTCACACAAACCACAAACACTTGGGCTCTGAACTTGTTTAGCCTACTAAAACTTCCAACGTACACAGCCTCTCCTGCTCTATCTGGCCAGAGCTCAACACCGAAATTGCGAACGTCCAGCGATTGCTCCTACACTAAAGGTGCCAGCCCTGAAAGCTCTTGCTGGTCCTCATCTCCCACTGGTAACCTCTCAAACGAACCACAAACACTTGGCCTCTGAACTTGTTTAGCCTACTAAAACTTCCAAACGTACACAGCCTCTCCTGCTCAATCTGGCCAGAGCTCAACACCGAAATTGCGAACGTCCAGCGATTGCTCCTACACTAAAGGTGCCAGCCCTGAAAGCTCTTGCTGTTCCTCATCTCCCACTGGTAACCTCTCAAACGAACCACAAACACTTGGGCTCTGAACTTGTTTAGCCTACTAAAACTTCCAACGTACACAGCCTCTCCTGCTCAGTCTGGCCAGAGCTCAACACCGAAATTGCGAACGTCCAGAGATTGCTCCTACACTAAAGGTGCCAGCCCTGAAAGCTCTTGCTGCTCCTCATCTCCCACTGGTAACCTCTCAAACGAACCACAAGCACTTGGGCTCTGAACTTGTTTAGCCTACTAAAACTTCCAACGTACACAGCCTCTCCTGCTCAATCTGGCCAGAGCTCAACACCGAAATTGCGAACGTCCAGGGATTGCTCCTACACTAAAGGTGCCAGCCCTGAAAGCTCTTGCTGGTCCTCATCTCCCACTGGTAACCTCTCAAACGAACCACAAACACTTGGGCTCTGAACTTGTTTAGCCTACTAAAACTTCCAACGTACACAGCCTCTCCTGCTCAATCTGGCCAGAGCTCAACACCGAAATTGCGAACGTCCAGCGATTGCTCCTACACTAAAGGTGCCAGCCCTGAAAGCTCTTGCTGGTCCTCATCTCCCACTGGTAACCTCTCAAACGAACCACAAACACTTGGCCTCTGAACTTGTTTAGCCTACTAAAACTTCCAACGTACACAGCCTCTCCTGCTCAATCTGGCCAGAGCTCAACACTGAAATTGCGAACGTCCAGCGATTGCTCCTACACTAAAGGTACCAGCCCTGAAAGCTCTTGCTGGTCCTCATCTCCCACTGGTAACCTCTCAAACGAACCACAAACACTTGGGCTCTGAACTTGTTTAGCCTACTAAAACTTCCAACGTACACAGCCTCTCCTGCTCAATCTGGCCAGAGCTCAACACCGAAATTGCGAACGTCCAGCGATTGCTCCTACACTAATGGTGCCAGCCCTGAAAGCTCTTGCTGCTCCTCATCTCCCACCAGTAACCTCTCAAACGAACCACAAACACTTGGGCTCTGAACTTGTTTAGCCTACTAAAACTTCCAACGTACACAGCCTCTCCTGCTCTATCTGGCCAGAGCTCAACACCGAAATTGCGAACGTCCAGCGATTGCTCCTACACTAAAGGTGCCAGCCCTGAAAGCTCTTGCTGGTCCTCATCTCCCACTGGTAACCTCTCAAACGAACCACAAACACTTGGCCTCTGAACTTGTTTAGCCCTACTAAAACTTCCAACGTACACAGCCTCTCCTGCTCAATCTGGCCAGAGCTCAAACACCGAAATTGCGAACGTCCAGCGATTGCTCCTACACTAAAGGTGCCAGCCCTGAAAGCTCTTGCTGTTCCTCATCTCCCACTGGTAACCTCTCAAACGAACCACAAACACTTGGGCTCTGAACTTGTTTAGCCTACTAAAACTTCCAACGTACACAGCCTCTCCTGCTCAGTCTGGCCAGAGCTCAACACCGAAATTGCGAACGTCCAGCGATTGCTCCTACACTAAAGGTGCCAGCCCTGAAAGCTCTTGCTGCTCCTCATCTCCCACTGGTAACCTCTCAAACGAACCACAAACACTTGGCCTCTGAACTTGTTTAGCCTACTAAAACTTCCAACGTACACTGCCTCTCCTGCTCAATCTGGCCAAAATTCAACACCAAAATTGCGAACGTCCAGCGATTGCTCCTACACTAAAGGTGCCAGCCCTGAAAGCTCTTGCTGGTCCTCATCTCCCACTGGTAACCTCTCAAACGAACCACAAACACTTGGGCTCTGAACTTGTTTAGCCTACTAAAACTTCCAACGTACACAGCCTCTCCTGCTCAATCTGGCCAGAGCTCAACACCGAAATTGCGAACGTCCAGCGATTGCTCCTACACTAAAGGTGCCAGCCCTGAAAGCTCTTGCTGCTCCTCATCTCCCACTGGTAACCTCTCAAACGAACCACAAACACTTGGCCTCTGAACTTGTTTAGCCTACTAAAACTTCCAACGTACACAGCCTCTCCTGCTCAATCTGGCCAGAGCTCAACACTGAAATTGCGAACGTCCAGCGATTGCTCCTACACTAAAGGTACCAGCCCTGAAAGCTCTTGCTGGTCCTCATCTCCCACTGGTAACCTCTCAAACGAACCACAAACACTTGGCCTCTGACTTGTTTAGCCTACTAAAACTTCCAACGTACACAGCCTCTCCTGCTCAATCTGGCCAAAATTCACCAACGAAATTGCGAACGTCCAGCGATTGCTCCTACACTAAAGGTGCCAGCCCTGAAAGCTCTTGCTGGTCCTCATCTCCCACTGGTAACCTCTCAAACGAACCACAAACACTTGGGCTCTGAACTTGTTTAGCCTACTAAAACTTCCAACGTACACAGCCTCTCCTGCTCAATCTGGCCAGAGCTCAACACCGAAATTGCGAACGTCCAGGGATTGCTCCTACACTAAAGGTGCCAGCCCTGAAAGCTCTTGCTGGTCCTCATCTCCCACTGGTAACCTCTCAAACGAACCACAAACACTTGGGCTCATGAACTTGTTTAGCCTACTAAAACTTCCAACGTACACAGCCTCTCCTGCTCAATCTGGCCAAAATTCAACACCGAAATTGCGAACGTCCAGCGATTGCTCCTACACTAAAGGTGCCAGCCCTGAAAGCTCTTGCTGGTCCTCATCTCCCACTGGTAACCTCTCAAACGAACCACAAACACTTGGCCTCTGAACTTGTTTAGCCTACTAAAACTTCCAACGTACACAGCCTCTCCTGCTCAATCTGGCCAGAGCTCAACACCGAAATTGCGAACGTCCAGCGATTGCTCCTACACTAAAGGTGCCAGCCCTGAAAGCTCTTGCTGGTCCTCATCTCCCACTGGTAACTCTCAAACGAACCACAAACACTTGGGCTCTGAACTTGTTTAGCCTACTAAAACTTCCAACGTACACAGCCTCTCCTGCTCAATCTGGCCAAAATTCAACACCGAAATTACCAACGTCCAGGGATTGCTCCTACACTAAAGGTGCCAGCCCTGAAAGCTCTTGCTGGTCCTCATCTCCCACTGGTAACCTCTCAAACGAACCACAAACACTTGGCCTCTGAACTTGTTTAGCCTACTAAAAAACTTCCAACGTACACAGCCTCTCCTGCTCAATCTGGCCAGAGCTCAACACCGAAATTGCGAACGTCCAGCGATTGCTCCTACACTAAAGGTGCCAGCCCTGAAAGCTCTTGCTGGTCCTCATCTCCCACTGGTAACCTCTCAAACGAACCACAAACACTTGGGCTCTGAACTTGTTTAGCCTACTAAAACTTCCAACGTACACAGCCTCTCCTGCTCAATCTGGCCAGAGCTCAACACCGAAATTGTGAACGTCCAGCGATTGCTCCTACACTAAAGGTGCCAGCCCTGAAAGCTCTTGCTGCTCCTCATCTCCCACTGGTAACCTCTCAAACGAACCACAAACACTTGGGCTCTGAACTTGTTTAGCCTACTAAAACTTCCAACGTACACAGCCTCTCCTGCTCAATCTGGCCAGAGCTCAACACCGAAATTGCGAACGTCCAGCGATTGCTCCTACACTAATGGTGCCAGCCCTGAAAGCTCTTGCTGCTCCTCATCTCCCACCAGTAACCTCTCAAACGAACCACAAACACTTGGGCTCTGAACTTGTTTAGCCTACTAAAACTTCCAACGTACACAGCCTCTCCTGCTCTATCTGGCCAGAGCTCAACACCGAAATTGCGAACGTCCAGGGATTGCTCCTACACTAAAGGTGCCAGCCCTGAAAGCTCTTGCTGGTCCTCATCTCCCACTGGTAACCTCTCAAACGAACCACAAACACTTGGGCCTCTGAACTTGTTTAGCCTACTAAAACTTCCAACGTACACAGCCTCTCCTGCTCAATCTGGCCAGAGCTCAACACCGAAATTGCGAACGTCCAGCGATTGCGCCTACACTAAAGGTGCCAGCCCTGAAAGCTCTTGCTGTTCCTCATCTCCCACTGGTAACCTCTCAAACGAACCACAAACACTTGGGCTCTGAACTTGTTTAGCCTACTAAAACTTCCAACGTACACAGCCTCTCCTGCTCAGTCTGGCCAGAGCTCAACACCGAAATTGCGAACGTCCAGCGATTGCTCCTACACTAAAGGTTGCCAGCCCTGAAAGCTCTTGCTGCTCCTCATCTCCCACTGGTAACCTCTCAAACGAACCACAAGCACTTGGGCTCTGAACTTGTTTAGCCTACTAAAACTTCCAACGTACACAGCCTCTCCTGCTCAATCTGGCCAGAGCTCAACACCGAAAAAAATTGCGAACGTCCAGGGATTGCTCCTACACTAAAGGTGCCAGCCCTGAAAGCTCTTGCTGGTCCTCATCTCCCACTGGTAACCTCTCAAACGAACCACAAACACTTGGGCTCTGAACTTGTTTAGCCTACTAAAACTTCCAACGTACACAGCCTCTCCTGCTCAATTCTGGCCAGAGCTCAACACCGAAATTGCGAACGTCCAGCGATTGCTCCTACACTAAAGGTGCCAGCCCTGAAAGCTCTTGCTGGTCCTCATCTCCCACTGGTAACCTCTCAAACGAACCACAAACACTTGGCCTCTGAACTTGTTTAGCCTACTAAAACTTCCAAACGTACACAGCCTCTCCTGCTCAATCTGGCCAGAGCTCAACACTGAAATTGCGAACGTCCAGCGATTGCTCCTACACTAAAGGTACCAGCCCTGAAAGCTCTTGCTGGTCCTCATCTTCCCACTGGTAACCTCTCAAACGAACCACAAACACTTGGGCTCTGAACTTGTTTAGCCTACTAAAACTTCCAACGTACACTGCCTCTCCTGCTCAATCTGGCCAAAATTCACCAACGAAATTGCGAACGTCCAGCGATTGCTCCTACACTAAAGGTGCCAGCCCTGAAAGCTCTTGCTGGTCCTCATCTCCCACTGGTAACCTCTCAAACGAACCACAAACACTTGGGCTCTGAACTTGTTTAGCCTACTAAAACTTCCAACGTACACTGCCTCTCCTGCTCAATCTGGCCAAAATTCAACACCGAAATTGCAAACGTCCCAGCGATTGCTCCTACACTAAAGGTGCCAGCCCTGAAAGCTCTTGCTGGGTCCTCATCTCCCACTGGTAACCTCTCAAACGAACCACAAACACTTGGGCTCTGAACTTGTTTAGCCTACTAAAACTTCCAACGTACACAGCCTCTCCTGCTCAATCTGGCCAGAGCTCAACACCGAAATTGCGAACGTCCAGCGATTGCTCCTACACTAAAGGTGCCAGCCCTGAAAGCTCTTGCTGCTCCTCATCTCCCACCGGTAACCTCTCAAACGAACCACAAACACTTGGGCTCTGAACTTGTTTAGCCTACTAAAACTTCCAACGTACACAGCCTCTCCTGCTCTATCTGGCCAGAGCTCAACACCGAAATTGCGAACGTCCAGCGATTGCTCCTACACTAAAGGTGCCAGCCCTGAAAGCTCTTGCTGGTCCTCATCTCCCACTGGTAACCTCTCAAACGAACCACAAACACTTGGCCTCTGAACTTGTTTAGCCTACTAAAACTTCCAACGTACACAGCCTCTCCTGCTCAATCTGGCCAGAGCTCAACACCGAAATTGCGAACGTCCAGCGATTGCTCCTACACTAAAGGTGCCAGCCCTGAAAGCTCTTGCTGGTCCTCATCTCCCACTGGTAACCTCTCAAACGAACCACAAACACTTGGCCTCTGAACTTGTTTAGCCTACTAAAACTTCCAACGTACACAGCCTCTCCTGCTCAATCTGGCCAAAATTCAACACCGAAATTGCGAACGTCCAGCGATTGCTCCTACACTAAAGGTGCCAGCCCTGAAAGCTCTTGCTGGTCCTCATCTCCCACTGGTAACCTCTCAAACGAACCACAAACACTTGGCCTCTGAACTTGTTTAGCCTACTAAAACTTCCAACGTACAGTGCCTCTCCTGCTCAATCTGGCCAGAGCTCAACACCGAAATTGCGAACGTCCAGCGATTGCTCCTACACTAAAGGTGCCAGCCCTGAAAGCTCTTGCTGGTCCTCATCTCCCACTGGTAACCTCTCAAACGAACCACAAAACACTTGGGCTCTGAACTTGTTTAGCCTACTAAAACTTCCAACGTACACTGCCTCTCCTGCTCAATCTGCCCAAAATTCACCAACGAAATTGCGAACGTCGAGCGATTGCTCCTACACTAAAGGTGCCAGCCCTGAAAGCTCTTGCTGGTCCTCATCTCCCACTGGTAACCTCTCAAACGAACCACAAACACTTGGGCTCTGAACTTGTTTAGCCTACTAAAACTTCCAACGTACACAGCCTCTCCTGCTCAATCTGGCCAGAGCTCAACACCGAAATTGCGAACGTCCAGCGATTGCTCCTACACTAAAGGTGCCAGCCCTGAAAGCTCTTGCTGGTCCTCATCTCCCACTGGTAACCTCTCAAACGAACCACAAACACTTGGGCTCTGAACTTGTTTAGCCTACTAAAACTTCCAACGTACACAGCCTCTCCTGCTCAATCTGGCCAGAGCTCAACACCGAAATTGCGAACGTCCAGCGATTGCTCCTACACTAAAGGTGCCAGCCCTGAAAGCTCTTGCTGGTCCTCATCTCCCACTGGTAACCTCTCAAACGAACCACAAACACTTGGGCTCTGAACTTGTTTAGCCTACTAAAACTTCCAATGTACACAGCCTCTCCTGCTCAATCTGGCCCAGAGCTCAACACCGAAATTGCGAACGTCCAGCGATTGCTCCTACACTAAAGGTGCCAGCCCTGAAAGCTCTTGCTGGTCCTCATCTCCCACTGGTAACCTCTCAAACGAACCACAAACACTTGGGCTCTGAACTTGTTTAGCCTACTAAAACTTCCAACGTACACAGCCTCTCCTGCTCAATCTGGCCAGAGCTCAACACCGAAATTGCGAACGTCCAGCGATTGCTCCTACACTAAAGGTGCCAGCCCTGAAAGCTCTTGCTGGTCCTCATCTCCCACTGGTAACCTCTCAAACGAACCACAAACACTTGGGCTCTGAACTTGTTTAGCCTACTAAAACTTCCAACGTACACAGCCTCTCCTGCTCAATCTGGCCAAAATTCAACACCGAAATTACCAACGTCCAGGGATTGCTCCTACACTAAAGGTGCCAGTCCTGAAAGCTCTTGCTGGTCCTCATCTCCCACTGGTAACCTCTCAAACGAACCACAAACACTTGGCCTCTGAACTTGTTTAGCCTACTAAAAAACTTCCAACGTACACAGCCTCTCCTGCTCAATCTGGCCAGAGCTCAACACCGAAATTGCGAACGTCCAGCGATTGCTCCTACACTAAAGGTGCCAGCCCTGAAAGCTCTTGCTGGTCCTCATCTCCCACTGGTAACCTCTCAAACGAACCACAAACACTTGGCCTCTGAACTTGTTTAGCCTACTAAAACTTCCAACGTACACTGCCTCTCCTGCTCAATCTGGCCAGAGCTCAACACCGAAATTGCGAACGTCCAGCGATTGCTCCTACACTAAAGGTGCCAGCCCTGAAAGCTCTTGCTGGTCCTCATCTCCCACTGGTAACCTCTCAAACGAACCACAAACACTTGGGCTCTGAACTTGTTTTAGCCTACTAAAACTTCCAACGTACACAGCCTCTCCTGCTCAATCTGGCCAGAGCTCAACACCGAAATTGCGAACGTCCAGCGATTGCTCCTACACTAATGGTATCTTGCTGCTCCTCATCTCCCACCAGTAAGCTCTCAAACGAACCACAAACACTTGGGCTCTGAACTTGTTTAGCCTACTAAAACTTCCAACGTACACAGCCTCTCCTGCTCTATCTGGCCAGAGCTCAACACCGAAATTGCGAACGTCCAGCGATTGCTCCTACACTAAAGGTGCCAGCCCTGAAAGCTCTTGCTGCTCCTCATCTCCCACTGGTAACCTCTCAAACGAACCACAAACACTTGGCCTCTGAACTTGTTTAGCCTACTAAAACTTCCAACGTACACAGCCTCTCCTGCTCAATCTGGCCAGAGCTCAACACCGAAATTGCGAACGTCCAGCGATTGCTCCTACACTAAAGGTGCCAGCCCTGAAAGCTCTTGCTGGTCCTCATCTCCCACTGGTAACCTCTCAAACGAACCACAAACACTTGGGCTCTGAACTTGTTTAGCCTACTAAAACTTCCAACGTACACAGCCTCTCCTGCTCAGTCTGGCCAGAGCTCAACACCGAAATTGCGAACGTCCAGCGATTGCTCCTACACTAAAGGTGCCAGCCCTGAAAGCTCTTGCTGGTCCTCATCTCCCACTGGTAACCTCTCAAACGAACCACAAACACTTGGCCTCTGAACTTGTTTAGCCTACTAAAAACTTCCAACGTACACAGCCTCTCCTGCTCAATCTGGCCAGAGCTCAACACCGAAATTGCGAACGTCCAGAGATTGCTCCTACACTAAAGGTGCCAGCCCTGAAAGCTCTTGCTGGTCCTCATCTCCCACTGGTAACCTCTCAAACGAACCACAAACACTTGGGCTCTGAACTTGTTTAGCCTACTAAAACTTCCAACGTACACTGCCTCTCCTGCTCAATCTGGCCAGAGCTCAACACCGAAATTGCGAACGTCCAGCGATTGCTCCTACACTAAAGGTGCCAGCCCTGAAAGCTCTTGCTGGTCCTCATCTCCCACTGGTAACCTCTCAAACGAACCACAAACACTTGGCCTCTGAACTTGTTTAGCCTACTAAAACTTCCAACGTACACAGCCTCTCCTGCTCAATCTGGCCAGAGCTCAACACTGAAATTGCGAACGTCCAGCGATTGCTCCTACACTAAAGGTACCAGCCCTGAAAGCTCTTGCTGGTCCTCATCTCCCACTGGTAACCTCTCAAACGAACCACAAACACTTGGGCTCTGAACTTGTTTAGCCTACTAAAACTTCCAACGTACACTGCCTCTCCTGCTCAATCTGCCAAAATTCACCAACGAAATTGCGAACGTCCAGCGATTGCTCCTACACTAAAGGTGCCAGCCCTGAAAGCTCTTGCTGCTCCTCATCTCCCACTGGTAACCTCTCAAACGAACCACAAACACTTGGGCTCTGAACTTGTTTAGCCTACTAAAACTTCCAACGTACACAGCCTCTCCTGCTCAATCTGGCCAGAGCTCAACACCGAAATTGCGAACGTCCAGCGATTGCTCCTACACTAAACGTGCCAGCCCTGAAAGCTCTTGCTGGTCCTCATCTCCCACTGGTAACCTCTCAAACGAACCACAAACACTTGGGCTCTGAACTTGTTTAGCCTACTAAAACTTCCAATGTACACAGCCTCTCCTGCTCAATCTGGCCAGAGCTCAACACCGAAATTGCGAACGTCCAGCGATTGCTCCTACACTAAAGGTGCCAGCCCTGAAAGCTCTTGCTGGTCCTCATCTCCCACTGGTAACCTCTCAAACGAACCACAAACACTTGGGCTCTGAACTTGTTTAGCCTACTAAAACTTCCAACGTACACAGCCTCTCCTGCTCAATCTGGCCAGAGCTCAACACCGAAATTGCGAACGTCCAGCGATTGCTCCTACACTAAAGGTGCCAGCCCTGAAAGCTCTTGCTGGTCCTCATCTCCCACTGGTAACCTCTCAAACGAACCACAAACACTTGGGCTCTGAACTTGTTTAGCCTACTAAAACTTCCAACGTACACAGCCTCTCCTGCTCAATCTGGCCAAATTCAACACCGAAATTACCAACGTCCAGGGATTGCTCCTACACTAAAGGTGCCAGCCCTGAAAGCTCTTGCTGGTCCTCATCTCCCACTGGTAACCTCTCAAACGAACCACAAACACTTGGCCTCTGAACTTGTTTAGCCTACTAAAAAACTTCCAACGTACACAGCCTCTCCTGCTCAATCTGGCCAGAGCTCAACACCGAAATTGCGAACGTCCAGCGATTGCTCCTACACTAAAGGTGCCAGCCCTGAAAGCTCTTGCTGGTCCTCATCTCCCACTGGTAACCTCTCAAACGAACCACAAACACTTGGCCTCTGAACTTGTTTAGCCTACTAAAACTTCCAACGTACACTGCCTCTCCTGCTCAATCTGGCCAGAGCTCAACACCGAAATTGCGAACGTCCAGCGATTGCTCCTACACTAAAGGTGCCAGCCCTGAAAGCTCTTGCTGGTCCTCATCTCCCACTGGTAACCTCTCAAACGAACCACAAACACTTGGGCTCTGAACTTGTTTAGCCTACTAAAACTTCCAACGTACACAGCCTCTCCTGCTCAATCTGGCCAGAGCTCAACACCGAAATTGCGAACGTCCAGCGATTGCTCCTACACTAATGGTGCCAGCCCTGAAAGCTCTTGCTGCTCCTCATCTCCCACCAGTAAGCTCTCAAACGAACCACAAACACTTGGGCTCTGAACTTGTTTAGCCTACTAAAACTTCCAACGTACACAGCCTCTCCTGCTCTATCTGGCCAGAGCTCAACACCGAAATTGCGAACGTCCAGCGATTGCTCCTACACTAAAGGTGCCAGCCCTGAAAGCTCTTGCTGCTCCTCATCTCCCACTGGTAACCTCTCAAACGAACCACAAACACTTGGCCTCTGAACTTGTTTAGCCTACTAAAACTTCCAACGTACACAGCCTCTCCTGCTCAATCTGGCCAGAGCTCAACACCGAAATTGCGAACGTCCAGCGATTGCTCCTACACTAAAGGTGCCAGCCCTGAAAGCTCTTGCTGGTCCTCATCTCCCACTGGTAACCTCTCAAACGAACCACAAACACTTGGGCTCTGAACTTGTTTAGCCTACTAAAACTTCCAACGTACACAGCCTCTCCTGCTCAGTCTGGCCAGAGCTCAACACCGAAATTGCGAACGTCCAGCGATTGCTCCTACACTAAAGGTGCCAGCCCTGAAAGCTCTTGCTGCTCCTCATCTCCCACTGGTAACCTCTCAAACGAACCACAAACACTTGGCCTCTGAACTTGTTTAGCCTACTAAAAAACTTCCAACGTACACAACAGCCTCTCCTGCTCAATCTGGCAGAGCTCAACACCGAAATTGCGAACGTCCAGAGATTGCTCCTACACTAAAGGTGCCAGCCCTGAAAGCTCTTGCTGGTCCTCATCTCCCACTGGTAACCTCTCAAACGAACCACAAACACTTGGGCTCTGAACTTGTTTAGCCTACTAAAACTTCAACGTACACTGCCTTCCTGCTCAATCTGGCCAGAGCTCAACACCGAAATTGCGAACGTCCAGCGATTGCTCCTACATCTAAAGGTGCAGCCCTGAAAGCTCTTGCTGCTCCTCATCTCCCACTGGTAACCTCTCAAACGAACCACAAACACTTGGCCTCTGAACTTGTTTAGGCCTACTAAAACTTCCAACGTACACAGCCTCTCCTGCTCAATCTGGCCAGAGCTCAACACTGAAATTGCGAACGGTCCAGCGATTGCTCCTACACTAAAGGTACACCCTGAAAGCTCCTTGCTGGTCCTCATCTCCCACTGGTAACCTCTCAAACGAACCACAAACACTTGGGCTCTGAACTTGTTTAGCCTACTAAAACTTCCAACGTACACTGCCTCTCCTGCTCAATCTGCCAAAATTCACCAACGAAATTGCGAACGGTCCAGCGATTGCTCCTACACTAAAGGTGCCAGCCCTGAAAGCTCTTGCTGGTCCTCATCTCCCACTGTAACCTCTCAAACGAACCACAAACACTTGGGCTCTGAACTTGTTTAGCCTACTAAAACTTCCAACGTACACAGCCTCTCCTGCTCAATCTGGCCAGAGCTCAACACCGAAATTGCGAACGTCCAGCGATTTGCTCCTACACTAAACGTGCCAGCCCTGAAAGCTCTTGCTGGTCCTCATCTCCCACTGGTAACCTCTCAAAACGAACCACAAACACTTGGGCTCTTGAACTTGTTTAGCCTACTAAAACTTCCAACGTACACAGCCTCGTCCTGCTCAATCTGGCCAAAATTCAACACCGAAATTGCGAACGTCCAGCGATTGCTCCTACACTAAAGGGTGCCAGCCCTGAAAGCTCTTGCTGGTCCTCATCTCCCACTGGTAACCTCTCAAACGAACCACAAACACTTGGGCTCTGAACTTGTTTAGCCTACTAAAACTTCCAACGTACACAGCCCTCTCCTGCTCTATTCTGGCCAGAGCTCAACACCGAAATTGCGAACGTCCAGCGATTGCTCCTACACTAAAGGTGCCAGCCCTGAAAGCTCTTGCTGCTCCTCATCTCCCACTGGTAACCTCTCAAACGAACCACAAACACTTGGGCTCTGAACTTGTTTAGTCCTACTAAAACTTCCAACGTACACAGCCTCTGTCCCGCTCAATCTGGCTAAAATTCACCAACGAAATTGCGAACGTCCAGCGATTGCTCCTACACTAAAGGTGCCAGCCCTGAAAGCTCTTGCTGGTCCTCATCTCCCACTGGTAACCTCTCAAACGAACCACAAAACACTTGGCCTCTGAACTTGTTTAGCCTACTAAAACTTCCAACGTACACAGCCTCTCCTGCTCAATTTCTGGCCAGAGCTCAACACCGAATTGCGAACGTCAGCGATTGCTCCTACACTAAGAGGTGCCAGCCTGAAAGCTCTTTGCTGGTCCTCATCTCCCCTGGTAACCTCTCAAACGAACCACAAACACTTGGGCTCTTGAACTTGTTTAGCCTACTAAACTTCCAACGTACACAGGCCTCGTCCTGCTCAATCTGGCCAAAATTCAACACCGAAATTACAAACGTCCAGGATTGCTCCTACACTAAAGGTGCCAGTCCTGAAAGCTCTTGCTGCTCCTCATCTCCCACTGGTAACCTCTCAAACGAACCACAAACACTTGGCCTCTGAACTTGTTTAGCCTACTAAAAAACTTCCAACGTACACAGCCTCTCCTGCTCAATCTGGCCAGAGCTCAACACCGAATTGCGAACGTCCAGAGGATTGCTCCTACACTAAAGGTGCCAGCCCTGAAAGCTCTTGCTGGTCCTCATCTCCCACTGGTAACCTCTCAAACGAACCACAAACACTTGGGCTCTGAACTTGTTAGCCTACTAAAACTTCCAACGTACACAGCCTCTCCTGCTCAATCTGGCAGAGCTCAACACCGAATTGCGAACGATCCAGCGATTGCTCCTACACTAAAGGTGCCAGCCCTGAAAGCTCTTGCTGGTCTCATCTCCCACTGGTAACCTCTCAAACGAACCACAAACACTTGGGCTCTGAACTTTGTTTAGCCTACTAAAACTTCCAACGTACACTGCCTCTCCTGCTCAATCTGCCCAAAATTCACCAACAAATTGCGAACGTCCAGCGATTGCTCCTACACTAATTGGTGCCAGCCCTGAAAGCTCTTGCTGGTCCTCATCTCCCACTGGTAACCTCTCAAACGAACCACAAGCACTTGGGCTCTGAACTTGTTTAGCCTACTAAAACTTCCAACGTACACAGCCTCTCCTGCTCAATCTGGCCAGAGCTCAACACCGAAATTGCGAACGTCCAGGGATTGCTCCTACACTAAAGGTGCCAGCCCTGAAAGCTCTTGCTGCTCCTCATCTCCCACTGGTAACCTCTCAAACGAACCACAAACACTTGGCCTCTGAACTTGTTTAGCCTACTAAAACTTCCAACGTACACAGCCTCTCCTGCTCAATCTGGCCAGAGCTCAACACCGAAATTGCGAATGTCCAGGGATTGCTCCTACACTAAAGGTGCCAGCCCTGAAAGCTCTTGCTGGTCCTCATCTCCCACTGGTAACCTCTCAAACGAACACAAACACTTGGGCTCTGAACTTGTTTAGCCTACTAAAACTTCCAACGTACACAGCCTCTCCTGCTCAATCTGGCCAGAGCTCAACACCGGAAATTGCGAACGTCCAGCGATTGCTCCTACACTAAAAGGTGCCAGCCCTGAAAGCTCTTGCTGCTCCTCATCTCCCACTGGTAACCTCTCAAACGAACCACAAACACTTGGGCTCTGAACTTGTTTAGCCTACTAAAACTCCAACGTACACAGCCTCTCCTGCTCAATCTGGCCAAAATTCACCAACGAAATTGCGAACGTCCAGCGATTGCTCCTACACTAAAGGTGCCAGCCCTGAAAAGCTCTTGCTGGTCTCATCTCCACTGGTAACCTCTCAAACGAACCACAAACACTTGGCCTCTGAACTTGTTTAGCCTACTAAAACTTCCAACGTACACAGCCTCTCCTGCTCAATTCTGGCCAGAGCTCAACACCGAAATTGCGAACGTCCAGCGATTGCTCCTACACTAAAGGTGCCAGCCCTGAAAGCTCTTGCTGGTCCTCATCTCCCACTGGTAACCTCTCAAACGAACCACAAACACTTGGGCTCTGAACTTGTTTAGCCTACTAAAACTTCCAACGTACACAGCCCTCTCCTGCTCAATCTGGCCAAAATTCAACACCGAAATTACCAACGTCCAGGGATTGCTCCTACACTAAAGGTGCCAGTCCTGAAGCTCTTGCTGGTCCTCATCTCCCACTGGTAACCTCTCAAAACGAACCACAAACACTTGGCCTCTGAACTTGTTTAGCCTACTAAAAAACTTCCAACGTACACAGCCTCTCCTGCTCAATCTGGCACAGAGCTCAACACCGAAATTGCGAACGTCCAGAGATTGCTCCTACACTAAAGGTGCCAGCCCTGAAAGCTCTTGCTGGTCCTCATTCTCCCACTGGTAACCTCTCAAACGAACCACAAACACTTGGGCTCTGAACTTGTTTAGCCTACTAAAACTTCCAACGTACACAGCCTCTCCTGCTCAATCTGGCCAGAGCTCAACACCGAAATTGCGAACGTCCAGCGATTGCTCCCTACACTAAAGGTGCCAGCCCTGAAAGCTCTTGCTGCTCACTCATCTCCCACTGGTAACCTCTCAAACGAACCACAAACACTGGCCTCTGAACTTGTTTAGCCTACTAAAACTTCCAACGTACACTGCCTCTCCTGCTCAATCTGCCCAAAATTCACCAACGAAATTGCGAACGTCCAGCGATTGCTCCTACACTAATGGTGCCAGCCCTGAAAGCTCTTGCTGGTCCTCAATCTCCCACTGGTAACCTCTCAAACGAACCACAAGCACTTGGGCTCTGAACTTGTTTAGCCTACTAAAACTTCCAACGTACACAGCCTCTCCTGCTCAATCTGGCCAGAGCTCAACACCGAAATTGCGAACGTCCAGGGATTGCTCCTACACTAAAGGTGCCAGCCATGAAAGCTCTTGCTGCTCCTCATCTCCCACTGGTAACCTCTCAAACGAACCACAAACACTTGGCCTCTGAACTTGTTTAGCCTACTAAAACTTCCAACGTACACAGCCTCTCCTGCTCAATCTGGCCCAAAATTCACACAACGAAATTGCGAACGTCCAGCGATTGCTCCTACACTAAAGGTGCCAGCCCTGAAAGCTCTTGCTGGTCTCATCTCCCACTGGTAACCTCTCAAACGAACCACAAACACTTGGCCTCTGAACTTGTTTAGCCTACTAAAACTTCCAACGTACACAGCCTCTCCTGCTCAATCTGGCCAGAGCTCAACACCGAAATTGCGAACGTCCAGCGATTGCTCCTACACTAAAGGTGCAGCCCTGAAAGCTCTTGCTGGTCCTCATCTCCCACTGGTAACCTCTCAAACGAACCACAAACACTTGGGCTCTGAACTTGTTTAGCCTACTAAAACTTCCAACGTACACAGCCTCTCCTGCTCAATCTGGCCAAAATTCAACACCGAAATTACCAACGTCCAGGGATTGCTCCTACACTAAAGGTGCCAGTCCTGAAAGCTCTTGCTGCTCCTCATCTCCCACTGGTAACCTCTCAAACGAACCACAAACACTTGGCCTCTGAACTTGTTTAGCCTACTAAAAAACTTCCAACGTACACAGCCTCTCCTGCTCAATCTGGCCAGAGCTCAACAACCGAAATTGCGAACGTCCAGCGATTGCTCCTACACTAAAGGTGCCAGCCCTGAAAGCTCTTGCTGGTCCTCATCTCCCACTGGTAACCTCTCAAACGAACCACAAACACTTGGGCTCTGAACTTGTTTAGCCTACTAAAACTTCCAACGTACACTGCCTCTCCTGCTCAATCTGCCCAAAAATTCACCAACGAAATTGCGAACGTCCAGCGATTGCTCCTACACTAATGGTGCCAGCCCTGAAAGCTCTTGCTGGTCCTCATCTCCCACTGGTAACCTCTCAAACGAACCACAAGCACTTGGGCTCTGAACTTGTTTAGCCTACTAAAACTTCCAACGTACACAGCCTCTCCTGCTCAATCTGGCCAGAGCTCAACACCGGAAATTGCGAACGTCCAGGGATTGCTCCTACACTAAAGGTGCCAGCCCTGAAAGCTCTTGCTGCTCCTCATCTCCCACTGGTAACCTCTCAAACGAACCACAAACACTTGGCCTCTGAAACTTGTTTAGCCCTACTAAAACTTCCAACGTACACAGCCTCTCCTGCTCAATCTGGCCAGAGCTCAACACCGAAATTGCGAATGTCCAGGGATTGCTCCTACACTAAAGGTGCCAGCCCTGAAAGCTCTTGCTGGTCCTCATCTCCCACTGGTAACCTCTCAAACGAACCACAAACACTTGGCCTCTGAACTTGTTAGCCTACTAAAACTTCCAACGTACACAGCCTCTCCTGCTCAATCTGGCCAGAGCTCAACACCGAAAATTGCGAACGTCAGCGATTGCTCCTACACTAAAGGTGCCAGCCCTGAAAGCTCTTGCTGCTCCTCATCTCCCACTGGTAACCTCTCAAACGAACCACAAACACTTGGGCTCTCAACTTGTTTAGCCTACTAAAACTTCCAACGTACACAGCCTCTCCTGCTCAATCTGGCCAAAATTCACCAACGAAATTGCGAACGTCCAGCGATTGCTCCTACACTAAAGGTGCCAGCCCTGAAAGCTCTTGCTGGTCCTCATCTCCCACTGGTAACCTCTCAAACGAACCACAAAACACTTGGCCTCTGAACTTGTTTAGCCTACTAAAACTTCCAACCGTACACAGCCTCTCCTGCTCAATCTGGCCAGAGCTCAACACCGAAATTGCGAACGTCCAGCGATTGCTCCTACACACTGAAAGCTCTTGCTGGTCCTCATCTCCCACTGGTAACCTCTCAAACGAACCACAAACACTTGGGCTCTGAACTTGTTTAGCCTACTAAAACTTCCAACGTACACAGCCTCTCCTGCTCAATCTGGCCAAAATTCAACACCGAAATTACCAACGTCCAGGGATTGCTCCTACACTAAAGGTGCCAGCCCTGAAAGCTCTTGCTGGTCCTCATCTCCCACTGGTAACCTCTCAAACGAACCACAAACACCTGGCCTCTGAACTTGTTTAGCCTACTAAAACTTCCAACGTACACAGCCTCTCCTGCTCAATCTGGCCAGAGCTCAACACCGAAATTGCGAATGTCCAGCGATTGCTCCTACACTAAAGGTGCCAGCCCTGAAAGCTCTTGCTGGTCCTCATCTCCCACTGGTAACCTCTCAAACGAACCACAAACACTTGGCCTCTGAACTTGTTTAGCCTACTAAAACTTCCAACGTACACTGCCTCTCCTGCTCAATCTGGCCAAAATTCAACACCGAAATTGCGAACGTCCAGCGATTGCTCCTACACTAATGGTGCCAGCCCTGAAAGCTCTTGCTGGTCCTCATCTCCCACTGGTAACCTCTCAAACGAACCACAAACACTTGGGCTCTGAACTTGTTTAGCCTACTAAAACTTCCAACGTACACAGCCTCTCCTGCTCAATCTGGCAAAAATTCAACACCGAAATTGCGAACGTCCAGCGATTGCTCCTACACTAAAGGTGCCAGCCCTGAAAGCTCTTGCTGGTCCTCATCTCCCACTGGTAACCTCTCAAACGAACCACAAACACTTGGGCTCTGAACTTGTTTAGCCTACTAAAACTTCCAACGTACACAGCCTCTCCTGCTCAATCTGGCCAGAGCTCAACACCGAAATTGCGAACGTCCAGCGATTGCTCCTACACTAAACGTGCCAGCCCTGAAAGCTCTTGCTGGTCCTCATCTCCCACTGGTAACCTCTCAAACGAACCACAAACACTTGGGCTCTGAACTTGTTTAGCCTACTAAAACTTCCAACGTACACAGCCTCTCCTGCTCAGTCTGGCCAGAGCTCAACACCGAAATTGCGAATGTCCAGGGATTGCTCCTACACTAAAGGTGCCAGCCCTGAAAGCTCTTGCTGCTCCTCATCTCCCACTGGTAACCTCTCAAACGAACCACAAACACTTGGGCTCTGAACTTGTTTAGCCTACTAAAACTTCCAACGTACACAGCCTCTCCTGCTCAATCTGGCCAAAATTCACCAACGAAATTGCGAACGTCCAGCGATTGCTCCTACACTAAAGGTGCCAGCCCTGAAAGCTCTTGCTGGTCCTCATCTCCCACTGGTAACCTCTCAAACGAACCACAAACACTTGGGCTCTGAACTTGTTTAGCCTACTAAAACTTCCAACGTACACAGCCTCTCCTGCTCAATCTGGCCAAAATTCAACACCGAAATTACCAACGTCCAGCGATTGCTCCTACACTAATGGTGCCAGCCCTGAAAGCTCTTGCTGGTCCTCATCTCCCACTGGTAACCTCTCAAACGAACCACAAGCACTTGGGCTCTGAACTTGTTTAGCCTACTAAAACTTCCAACGTACACAGCCTCTCCTGCTCAATCTGGCCAAAATTCAACACCGAAATTGCGAACGTCCAGCGATTGCTCCTACACTAAAGGTGCCAGCCCTGAAAGCTCTTGCTGCTCCTCATCTCCCACTGGTAACCTCTCAAACGAACCACAAACACTTGGGCTCTGAACTTGTTTAGCCTACTAAAACTTCCAACGTACACAGCCTCTCCTGCTCAATCTGGCCAGAGCTCAACACCGAAATTGCGAACGTCCAGCGATTGCTCCTACACTAAAGGTGCCAGCCCTGAAAGCTCTTGCTGGTCCTCATCTCCCACTGGTAACCTCTCAAACGAACCACAAACACTTGGCCTCTGAACTTGTTTAGCCTACTAAAACTTCCAACGTACACAGCCTCTCCTGCTCAATCTGGCCAGAGCTCAACACCGAAATTGCGAACGTCCAGCGATTGCTCCTACACTAAAGGCGCCAGCCCTGAAAGCTCTTGCTGCTCCTCATCTCCCACTGGTAACCTCTCAAACGAACCACAAACACTTGGCCTCTGAACTTGTTTAGCCTACTAAAACTTCCAACGTACACAGCCTCTCCTGCTCAATCTGGCCAAAATTCAACACCGAAATTGCGAACGTCCAGCGATTGCTCCTACACTAAAGGTGCCAGCCCTGAAAGCTCTTGCTGGTCCTCATCTCCCACTGGTAACCTCTCAAACGAACCACAAACACTTGGCCTCTGAACTTGTTTAGCCTACTAAAACTTCCAACGTACACAGCCTCTCCTGCTCAATCTGGCCAAAATTCAACACCGAAATTGCGAACGTCCAGCGATTGCTCCTACACTAAAGGTGCCAGCCCTGAAAGCTCTTGCTGGTCCTCATCTCCCACTGGTAACCTCTCAAACGAACCACAAACACTTGGGCTCTGAACTTGTTTAGCCTACTAAAACTTCCAACGTACACAGCCTCTCCTGCTCAATCTGGCCAGAGCTCAACACCGAAATTGCGAACGTCCAGGGATTGCTCCTACACTAAAGGTGCCAGTCCTGAAAGCTCTTGCTGGTCCTCATCTCCCACTGGTAACCTCTCAAACGAACCACAAACACTTGGGCTCTGAACTTGTTTAGCCTACTAAAACTTCCAACGTACACAGCCTCTCCTGCTCAATCTGGCCAAAATTCAACACCGACATTGCGAACGTCCAGCGATTGCTCCTACACTAAAGGTGCCAGTCCTGAAAGCTCTTGCTGGTCCTCATCTCCCACTGGTAACCTCTCAAACGAACCACAAACACTTGGGCTCTGAACTTGTTTAGCCTACTAAAACTTCCAACGTACACAGCCTCTCCTGCTCAATCTGGCCAGAGCTCAACACCGAAATTGCGAACGTCCAGGGATTGCTCCTACACTAAAGGTGCCAGCCCTGAAAGCTCTTGCTGCTCCTCATCTCCCACTGGTAACCTCTCAAACGAACCACAAACACTTGGCCTCTGAACTTGTTTAGCCTACTAAAACTTCCAACGTACACAGCCTCTCCTGCTCAATCTGGCCAGAGCTCAACATCGAAATTGCGAACGTCCAGCGATTGCTCCTACACTAAAGGTGCCAGCCCTGAAAGCTCTTGCTGGTCCTCATCTCCCACTGGTAACCTCTCAAACGAACCACAAACACTTGGGCTCTGAACTTGTTTAGCCTACTAAAACTTCCAACGTACACTGCCTCTCCTGCTCAATCTGCCCAAAATTCACCAACGAAATTGCGAACGTCCAGCGATTGCTCCTACACTAATGGTGCCAGCCCTGAAAGCTCTTGCTGGTCCTCATCTCCCACTGGTAACCTCTCAAACGAACCACAAACACTTGGGCTCTGAACTTGTTTAGCCTACTAAAACTTCCAACGTACACAGCCTCTCCTGCTCAATCTGGCCAAAATTCAACACCGAAATTGCGAACGTCCAGAGATTGCTCCTACACTAAAGGTGCCAGCCCTGAAAGCTCTTGCTGGTCCTCATCTCCCACTGGTAACCTCTCAAACGAACCACAAACACTTGGGCTCTGAACTTGTTTAGCCTACTAAAACTTCCAACGTACACAGCCTCTCCTGCTCAATCTGGCCAGAGCTCAACACCGAAATTGCGAACGTCCAGCGATTGCTCCTACACTAAAGGTGCCAGCCCTGAAAGCTCTTGCTGGTCCTCATCTCCCACTGGTAACCTCTCAAACGAACCACAAACACTTGGGCTCTGAACTTGTTTAGCCTACTAAAACTTCCAACGTACACAGCCTCTCCTGCTCAATCTGGCCAAAATTCAACACCGAAATTACCAACGTCCAGGGATTGCTCCTACACTAAAGGTGCCAGTCCTGAAAGCTCTTGCTGGTCCTCATCTCCCACTGGTAACCTCTCAAACGAACCACAAACACTTGGGCTCTGAACTTGTTTAGCCTACTAAAACTTCCAACGTACACAGCCTCTCCTGCTCAATCTGGCCAAAATTCACCAACGAAATTGCGAACGTCCAGCGATTGCTCCTACACTAAAGGTGCCAGCCCTGAAAGCTCTTGCTGCTCCTCATCTCCCACTGGTAACCTCTCAAACGAACCACAAACACTTGGGCTCTGAACTTGTTTAGCCTACTAAAACTTCCAACGTACACAGCCTCTCCTGCTCAATCTGGCCAGAGCTCAACACCGAAATTGCGAACGTCCAGAGATTGCTCCTACACTAAAGGTGCCAGCCCTGAAAGCTCTTGCTGGTCCTCATCTCCCACTGGTAACCTCTCAAACGAACCACAAACACTTGGGCTCTGAACTTGTTTAGCCTACTAAAACTTCCAACGTACACAGCCTCTCCTGCTCAATCTGGCCAGAGCTCAACACCGAAATTGCGAACGTCCAGGGATTGCTCCTACACTAAAGGTGCCAGCCCTGAAAGCTCTTGCTGCTCCTCATCTCCCACTGGTAACCTCTCAAACGAACCACAAACACTTGGCCTCTGAACTTGTTTAGCCTACTAAAACTTCCAACGTACACAGCCTCTCCTGCTCAATCTGGCCAGAGCTCAACATCGAAATTGCGAACGTCCAGCGATTGCTCCTACACTAAAGGTGCCAGCCCTGAAAGCTCTTGCTGGTCCTCATCTCCCACTGGTAACCTCTCAAACGAACCACAAACACTTGGGCTCTGAACTTGTTTAGCCTACTAAAACTTCCAACGTACACTGCCTCTCCTGCTCAATCTGCCCAAAATTCACCAACGAAATTGCGAACGTCCAGCGATTGCTCCTACACTAATGGTGCCAGCCCTGAAAGCTCTTGCTGGTCCTCATCTCCCACTGGTAACCTCTCAAACGAACCACAAACACTTGGGCTCTGAACTTGTTTAGCCTACTAAAACTTCCAACGTACACAGCCTCTCCTGCTCAATCTGGCCAAAATTCAACACCGAAATTGCGAACGTCCAGAGATTGCTCCTACACTAAAGGTGCCAGCCCTGAAAGCTCTTGCTGGTCCTCATCTCCCACTGGTAACCTCTCAAACGAACCACAAACACTTGGGCTCTGAACTTGTTTAGCCTACTAAAACTTCCAACGTACACAGCCTCTCCTGCTCAATCTGGCCAGAGCTCAACACCGAAATTGCGAACGTCCAGCGATTGCTCCTACACTAAAGGTGCCAGCCCTGAAAGCTCTTGCTGGTCCTCATCTCCCACTGGTAACCTCTCAAACGAACCACAAACACTTGGGCTCTGAACTTGTTTAGCCTACTAAAACTTCCAACGTACACAGCCTCTCCTGCTCAATCTGGCCAAAATTCAACACCGAAATTGCGAACGTCCAGCGATTGCTCCTACACTAAAGGTGCCAGCCCTGAAAGCTCTTGCTGGTCCTCATCTCCCACTGGTAACCTCTCAAACGAACCACAAACACTTGGGCTCTGAACTTGTTTAGCCTACTAAAACTTCCAACGTACACAGCCTCTCCTGCTCAATCTGGCCAAAATTCACCAACGAAATTGCGAACGTCCAGCGATTGCTCCTACACTAAAGGTGCCAGCCCTGAAAGCTCTTGCTGCTCCTCATCTCCCACTGGTAACCTCTCAAACGAACCACAAACACTTGGGCTCTGAACTTGTTTAGCCTACTAAAACTTCCAACGTACACAGCCTCTCCTGCTCAATCTGGCCAGAGCTCAACACCGAAATTGCGAACGTCCAGAGATTGCTCCTACACTAAAGGTGCCAGCCCTGAAAGCTCTTGCTGGTCCTCATCTCCCACTGGTAACCTCTCAAACGAACCACAAACACTTGGGCTCTGAACTTGTTTAGCCTACTAAAACTTCCAACGTACACAGCCTCTCCTGCTCAATCTGGCCAGAGCTCAACACCAAAATTGCGAACGTCCAGCGATTGCTCCTACACTAAAGGTGCCAGCCCTGAAAGCTCTTGCTGGTCCTCATCTCCCACTGGTAACCTCTCAAACGAACCACAAACACTTGGGCTCTGAACTTGTTTAGCCTACTAAAACTTCCAACGTACACAGCCTCTCCTGCTCAATCTGGCCAAAATTCAACACCGAAATTGCGAACGTCCAGAGATTGCTCCTACACTAAAGGTGCCAGCCCTGAAAGCTCTTGCTGGTCCTCATCTCCCACTGGTAACCTCTCAAACGAACCACAAACACTTGGGCTCTGAACTTGTTTAGCCTACTAAAACTTCCAACGTACACAGCCTCTCCTGCTCAATCTGGCCAGAGCTCAACACCGAAATTGCGAACGTCCAGCGATTGCTCCTACACTAAAGGTGCCAGCCCTGAAAGCTCTTGCTGGTCCTCATCTCCCACTGGTAACCTCTCAAACGAACCACAAACACTTGGGCTCTGAACTTGTTTAGCCTACTAAAACTTCCAACGTACACAGCCTCTCCTGCTCAATCTGGCCAAAATTCAACACCGAAATTACCAACGTCCAGGAATTGCTCCTACACTAAAGGGGTGCCAGTCCTGAAAGCTCTTGCTGGTCCTCATCTCCCACTGGTAACCTCTCAAACGAACCACAAACACTTGGCCTCTGAACTTGTTTAGCCTACTAAAAAACTTCCAACGTACACAGCCTCTCCTGCTCAATCTGGCCAGAGCTCAACACCGAAATTGCGAACGTCCAGAGATTGCTCCTACACTAAAGGTGCCAGCCCTGAAAGCTCTTGCTGGTCCTCATCTCCCACTGGTAACCTCTCAAACGAACCACAAACACTTGGGCTCTGAACTTGTTTAGCCTACTAAAACTTCCAACGTACACAGCTTCTCCTGCTCAATCTGGCCAGAGCTCAACACCGAAATTGCGAACGTCCAGCGATTGCTCCTACACTAAAGGTGCCAGCCCTGAAAGCTCTTGCTGGTCCTCATCTCCCACTGGTAACCTCTCAAACGAACCACAAACACTTGGCCTCTGAACTTGTTTAGCCTACTAAAACTTCCAACGTACACTGCCTCTCCTGCTCAATCTTTCCAAAATTCACCAACGAAATTGCGAACGTCCAGGGATTGCTCCTACACTAATGGTGCCAGCCCTGAAAGCTCTTGCTGGTCCTCATCTCCCACTGGTAACCTCTCAAACGAACCACAAGCACTTGGCCTCTGAACTTGTTTAGCCTACTAAAACTTCCAACGTACACAGCCTCTCCTGCTCAATCTGGCCAAAATTCAACACCGAAATTGCGAACGTCCAGCGATTGCTCCTACACTAAAGGTGCCAGCCCTGAAAGCTCTTGCTGGTCCTCATCTCCCACTGGTAACCTCTCAAACGAACCACAAACACTTGGGCTCTGAACTTGTTTAGCCTACTAAAACTTCCAACGTACACAGCCTCTCCTGCTCAATCTGGCCAGAGCTCAACACCGAAATTGCGAACGTCCAGCGATTGCTCCTACACTAAAGGTGCCAGCCCTGAAAGCTCTTGCTGGTCCTCATCTCCCACTGGTAACCTCTCAAACGAACCACAAACACTTGGGCTCTGAACTTGTTTAGCCTACTAAAACTTCCAACGTACACAGCCTCTCCTGCTCAATCTGGCCAGAGCTCAACACCGAAATTGCGAACGTCCAGCGATTGCTCCTACACTAAAGGCGCCAGCCCTGAAAGCTCTTGCTGCTCCTCATCTCCCACTGGTAACCTCTCAAACGAACCACAAACACTTGGGCTCTGAACTTGTTTAGCCTACTAAAACTTCCAACGTACACAGCCTCTCCTGCTCAATCTGGCCAAAATTCAACACCGAAATTGCGAACGTCCAGCGATTGCTCCTACACTAAAGGTGCCAGCCCTGAAAGCTCTTGCTGGTCCTCATCTCCCACTGGTAACCTCTCAAACGAACCACAAACACTTGGCCTCTGAACTTGTTTAGCCTACTAAAACTTCCAACGTACACAGCCTCTCCTGCTCAATCTGGCCAAAATTCAACACCGAAATTGCGAACGTCCAGCGATTGCTCCTACACTAAAGGTGCCAGTCCTGAAAGCTCTTGCTGGTCCTCATCTCCCACTGGTAACCTCTCAAACGAACCACAAACACTTGGCCTCTGAACTTGTTTAGCCTACTAAAAAACTTCCAACGTACACAGCCTCTCCTGCTCAATCTGGCCAGAGCTCAACACCGAAATTGCGAACGTCCAGCGATTGCTCCTACACTAAAGGTGCCAGCCCTGAAAGCTCTTGCTGGTCCTCATCTCCCACTGGTAACCTCTCAAACGAACCACAAACACTTGGGCTCTGAACTTGTTTAGCCTACTAAAACTTCCAACGTACACAGCCTCTCCTGCTCAATCTGCCCAAAATTCAACACCGACATTGCGAACGTCCAGCGATTGCTCCTACACTAAAGGTGCCAGCCCTGAAAGCTCTTGCTGGTCCTCATCTCCCACTGGTAACCTCTCAAACGAACCACAAACACTTGGGCTCTGAACTTGTTTAGCCTACTAAAACTTCCAACGTACACAGCCTCTCCTGCTCAATCTGGCCAGAGCTCAACACCGAAATTGCGAACGTCCAGCGATTGCTCCTACACTAAACGTGCCAGCCCTGAAAGCTCTTGCTGGTCCTCATCTCCCACTGGTAACCTCTCAAACGAACCACAAACACTTGGGCTCTGAACTTGTTTAGCCTACTAAAACTTCCAACGTACACAGCCTCTCCTGCTCAATCTGGCCAAAATTCAACACCGAAATTGCGAACGTCCAGCGATTGCTCCTACACTAAAGGTGCCAGCCCTGAAAGCTCTTGCTGGTCCTCATCTCCCACTGGTAACCTCTCAAACGAACCACAAACACTTGGGCTCTGAACTTGTTTAGCCTACTAAAACTTCCAACGTACACAGCCTCTCCTGCTCTATCTGGCCAGAGCTCAACACCGAAATTGCAAACGTCCAGCGATTGCTCCTACACTAAAGGTGCCAGCCCTGAAAGCTCTTGCTGCTCCTCATCTCCCACTGGTAACCTCTCAAACGAACCACAAACACTTGGGCTCTGAACTTGTTTAGCCTACTAAAACTTCCAACGTACACAGCCTCTCCCGCTCAATCTGGCTAAAATTCACCAACGAAATTGCGAACGTCCAGCGATTGCTCCTACACTAAAGGTGCCAGCCCTGAAAGCTCTTGCTGGTCCTCATCTCCCACTGGTAACCTCTCAAACGAACCACAAACACTTGGCCTCTGAACTTGTTTAGCCTACTAAAACTTCCAACGTACACAGCCTCTCCTGCTCAATCTGGCCAGAGCTCAACACCGAAATTGCGAACGTCCAGCGATTGCTCCTACACTAAAGGTGCCAGCCCTGAAAGCTCTTGCTGGTCCTCATCTCCCACTGGTAACCTCTCAAACGAACCACAAACACTTGGGCTCTGAACTTGTTTAGCCTACTAAAACTTCCAACGTACACAGCCTCTCCTGCTCAATCTGGCCAAAATTCAACACCGAAATTACAAACGTCCAGGGATTGCTCCTACACTAAAGGTGCCAGTCCTGAAAGCTCTTGCTGCTCCTCATCTCCCACTGGTAACCTCTCAAACGAACCACAAACACTTGGCCTCTGAACTTGTTTAGCCTACTAAAAAACTTCCAACGTACACAGCCTCTCCTGCTCAATCTGGCCAGAGCTCAACACCGAAATTGCGAACGTCCAGAGATTGCTCCTACACTAAAGGTGCCAGCCCTGAAAGCTCTTGCTGATCCTCATCTCCCACTGGTAACCTCTCAAACGAACCACAAACACTTGGGCTCTGAACTTGTTTAGCCTACTAAAACTTCCAACGTACACAGCCTCTCCTGCTCAATCTGGCCAGAGCTCAACACCGAAATTGCGAACGTCCAGCGATTGCTCCTACACTAAAGGTGCCAGCCCTGAAAGCTCTTGCTGGTCCTCATCTCCCACTGGTAACCTCTCAAACGAACCACAAACACTTGGGCTCTGAACTTGTTTAGCCTACTAAAACTTCCAACGTACACTGCCTCTCCGGCTCAATCTGCCCAAAATTCACCAACAAAATTGCGAACGTCCAGCGATTGCTCCTACACTAATGGTGCCAGACCTGAAAGCTCTTGCTGGTCCTCATCTCCCACTGGTAACCTCTCAAACGAACCACAAGCACTTGGGCTCTGAACTTGTTTAGCCTACTAAAACTTCCAACGTACACAGCCTCTCCTGCTCAATCTGGCCAGAGCTCAACACCGAAATTGCGAACGTCCAGGGATTGCTCCTACACTAAAGGTGCCAGCCCTGAAAGCTCTTGCTGCTCCTCATCTCCCACTGGTAACCTCTCAAACGAACCACAAACACTTGGCCTCTGAACTTGTTTAGCCTACTAAAACTTCCAACGTACACAGCCTCTCCTGCTCAATCTGGCCAGAGCTCAACACCGAAATTGCGAATGTCCAGGGATTGCTCCTACACTAAAGGTGCCAGCCCTGAAAGCTCTTGCTGGTCCTCATCTCCCACTGGTAACCTCTCAAACGAACCACAAACACTTGGGCTCTGAACTTGTTTAGCCTACTAAAACTTCCAACGTACACAGCCTCTCCTGCTCAATCTGGCCAGAGCTCAACACCGAAATTGCGAACGTCCAGCGATTGCTCCTACACTAAAGGTGCCAGCCCTGAAAGCTCTTGCTGCTCCTCATCTCCCACTGGTAACCTCTCAAACGAACCACAAACACTTGGGCTCTGAACTTGTTTAGCCTACTAAAACTTCCAACGTACACAA